>NW_006800902.1:16458-32812 GCF_000485575.1 Poecilia formosa | reverse complement strand
GAAGGGCAGTGAGGAGAGATTGGTGACTTGAGAAATATTTCAGAAGGAAACTGCTAGTGTGTGTGGACAATTCACTAACTTGGTCTACCGGTCAAGTACTGAAACGATCGGCCGAGGGACGAAGAAGGGAGCAAATGTTGCACTGATGGAGACTTGGCCCAACTAGCGAACACTCGAACTGTTGGGGACACAAGGACTCTAGAACTTACTAACGAGTTGGAATCAATCTTGGAGAAGTTGCTAGGTTGGTTCAATGGAACGACCAAACTAATTTGGATGATTGGGAACCAAGATGTATCGGAGAGACTTTAGGGAAGATTGAAATTTATAATCTTCCCGACCTAAGACATTCTGTATCTGAATTGGCTTTCTCTATGTGGCCTTGGAAGGGCTGCATATTTCCAATCTCCTTGAAGATATATAAACAACACTCTTCCTACCTCACCCCCTCCTGTATCCATGAAGTTGCAAAGCTGAACGCTCCTAAGGACATCATGCCTTGATAACACCTCTATCGGACTCTGCCAGGGGCTCAGTAACATTTCTTCATGGCCCTTTGACGTCACCGCCTTGTTTTGCTCATTGTTTTGTCTGAATGTTGCCATTTGCCCTAATGTGTCCTTTCCTCTTTTTTGTTAGAAACAGTGGAGTGCTCCCTATTTAACCCAGAAAAGAATTATTTTAGTTTATTAGTAATATCAGAAATTGTGGAGTACGCACCATTTAGATCAGTATTATACAGTACAGAAATGGAATCAGAATTAGAATTAGAATAACTACGAACTTGGAATCCAGAAATATTTAACAGGAACAGTCACTGCTTAGTTTCTATTACTTTTAACCGAGAAAAGGAATTAGATCAGTCATTTTTTAGCTTATTTTATCAGAAACTGTAGAGTACTCACTATTTAGAAATGGAATTAGATACTTAGCAACCCTGAACAGGAGCGCTTAGTTTACATACTTTAGAACAACATTAGTTTTCTTTCCTTTGGTTTGTTATTTTGTTTGTATTTCCTTTTAGCTCATGTAAAGCACTTTGAATTGCCTTTTTGCTGAAAATGTGCTATATAAGTAAAATTACCTTACCTTACGAAGGGAAACAGTCAGGGAGGTGCAAGGAATAATGGAAATGAGGGACATGACATTGTTTGGCTCGAAGCAGAAGAAACAGAGCACCATGTGAACATCACAAGTGTAGCAAGTTAAGGCTCAAGACCAGCATGCAACCATGATAATCAAGCTGGAATTCATCACTCAAGACATTGTAAAGCATTTTTTAATTTTAGTGGATGTACCTGTGAGGCTACTATGCAGTTACCCTGATTGCTTGTCCATTTTTTCTACCATACCTTTTCTTTCCCTTCACCTTTCTCTCTGAATGTGCTTGGACACAGAGCTCTTAGTTTATTACTTTTAGTTCATTACGTTTAGAGATTGTGGAGTGCTCATTATCTCATATCAACATAAATATTGTAGCTAAATTAAGCTACTTACATAAACTCTGGAGTACTTATTACACCAATTTAGCTTTATATTTGTAATATCGGAGCAAGACCTAGAGAAACTCCTGTTAGTTTACAAAACTAGAAGAAACTTAGAAAGTACCATCTACTTAACAATCCTGAATAAGAATCAAACATGGAGAACCAACATCTAGTTTTCAGATCTTGAACAAAAATCCAGAGAAACCCCTACTAGCTTATACAATTTGAACTACTTTTTCTTATTAAACATGGGGAACCAATATCTAGTTTTACACTTTTACCCAGAATAACTGGAAACCCCAATTAGTTATACATAGGTCTGTCATGGTGACACATTTTTCTGGGCAACTAATTGTCCCAGAAATTATTGTGATAAATGATATTGTCATTTTGAGATCATTGTTAACCAATTGCATAAAAATTGTCACCTAACAATGCAAATACACCCTCTCAAGGATCAATACGTTAATTCAGAAAGAAGATTTAGCACTGGAACTGGAGGACCTCTTAAATATAAAAAATTGGGAAGGGAGTTAGGAGGAAAGGGGTGATTGCATTAGGCACTGTTCACATTCAGATCCTACAGTTGATGCCCCCAGGAAGGAGCCTCCCCACAAGATGGTGCCCAGGGTGGTTGCCCAGGTCTCGCATACCAGTAGCTGCCACTGCACATCCTTCTATTTTTATTTTTTTTATTTTGTATGCATGTTAGCTTACAGTCTAAAAACAAATGCAGTTCAGTTTCATCGTTTACATTTAAACAATAAAATATTAAAATCATGAAAAAAGCATTGGGTTTGACGCTTCTTGGTCAGTGAATGTAGTCAGACTTCAGTGTATTTAGTTGAGTGTTGATGGTTTGCAGTTTATTGTCCACAGAAAAAGTTTGTGTGGCTGCCGCATATTTTCACGCCAGGGAAAAAGTGTGCGTATATTTACACAAACTTTGACGGAAAGTTCATCTTTATACATGCCGACTTGTGCGTAAAGTATGGCTGCATGTTCTTTGTGCGTACGCCGCTTTATGCATGAGGCCGCAGGAGCCTGGCAGGTAACTGAGGTAATGGTCATACAGTGACAGGAGACAGCGCCACTCTTTTTCCATTAATTTCTATAGAGTTTGCACGGTGAGATGACAGTCGTTTGCTCTTATCCTGACGAACGAACAGTGTAATTCTTTCATGTGAAATTTTTAGCTGGCACACACAGATGTAAACACGCGGGCTAGTGACACTACACAAGAAAGTTGAAAATTGTTCAACTTTCTTGTGTAGAAAGTTGACTGATGTTTTTGCTATCTGTCCTGTGTTTTGGGTTCAGCCCGAGTGAAGGAAAACTGAGGCTTTTAACTTCCTGTGTGTTACCAAGGAAACGAGGGGGGAGGAGTAACTTGAGGCACCAGAGTTAAGCTTTTTGTCATCCAGTCTCTTTGGTAGACAGAGAGAGAGAGACACGACAAAAATAAAAAAAGCAATATTATTACCCTCATTTTATTATTGAGCTCATTTTAATTTATTGTGTGATTAATTGATTATTGTTTCTCGACAGGGCTAGTTATATCTCGCTAATCTTACCAACCATGGAAAACCAACATCTAGTTTTCCAGAGAAACCACTACTAGTTTATAAATTATGGACTCCTTATTCTTATTAAGCATGGGGAACCAATATGCAGTTTTATGCTTTTATTTTGTTTGGTTTTTTGTTTTGTTTGTATTTCCTTCTAATTCATGTAAAGCACTTTGAACTGCCTTGTTGCTGAAGATGCTACATAAATAAAATAACCTTACCGCTGTGCACAGCCAGGCTCTTTTGCCCTGTTGTATAAGGTGTCAAAGGTCATCTTTTGGACAAGTGTGAAGTCAGCAGTCATCCCTATGGTTGTTTAGCCTACAGAACTGCACTGACAATTTAACCACTGAGAAACAATTTAAAAGCATTTGCAGGTGTTTTGAGTTAATTGGCTGATTAGTGTGTGTAAAGGGATCTTCAATTAATGCAGAATTCAAACAATTTTATGAAAAATTATATAGATCAGAGCAAGATAATATGGATAATGCGGTAGAAGGATTTATTGGAGGAATAACACTTCCCAAGTTTCAAGAACATGGCAGAGAATCCCTTGAGGCAGATATCAGAAGCGGAAATATTTCAAGCTTTGAATTCTTTACAAAACAACAAGACTCCTGGGCCAGACGGATTTCCTGTCGAATAATATAAAACCTTTCCAAAACAATTGCCGACTCCTCTCACAAACATGATTAAAGAAGCTTTGGAAAATACAAAATTACCAGACTCATTGGAAACCGCAACAATTATTCTACTTCCAAAACCAGACAATTTTACATTTTTATTCATTTTAATTGAATTTATTTTTTATTAGCCTTTGTCATTATTTCAGTACATTTTTCAGCATTTCATACTCAAAGAACANAGTCAAATGATGGTTGAATCAACATTGATTCAATGTAGAATCAACACAAATCTGCATGCAGATCCACGTTCAGATGAAGGTTGAATCACCATTGATTCAATGTAGAATCAACACAAATATGCATGTAAGTTGACATACAGATGATGGTTGAATCAACATTGATATAATGTCAGTTAAGGTTGAAACCCTAACGTTGACTCAACATACAAGTCACCGACCACTTTCGTTGTTTCAATGTCAGCGTTCAACGTTGATTCATTGTTTCTGGCTGACATTGATTCAATGTTGTTTCAATGATTCTGTGCTATCTGGGTAGTGTCTAATACTTTTGCATTGCAATTTGTGAATAAACAATTTACTTCCACCTTGTACAACCTAATAAATGATACCAGTCCCTATTTACCCAAGGATATCAGAAGACAATGTGAGGCAGATCTGGGTGAAGTGATAAGCTGTGAGCACTTGATGACGAGAAGAGCCATTTTACTCTTTTGAAAGCCACAATCCCCATCCAGTTTTACCAAATGAATAACGGGCATGATGTATTTACTGAAACTAGAAAAGATTAGATATACACTAAAAGGAATCACATGACAATTCGCAGTAATGTGAAGCCCATTTCTGAATTATTTTAGGACATTGATGGGGGAAGCAAATTTTGTAATCTTCCTACCAGGAGAAAATTGCACTAACATAACCACAGCATCACAGGGTTACTTAAACTCTGCCATCAATTAAGGTGCTTTTCTGTAGAGAGAAGAGAAAGTTACAGTTCTGATGGAATAATATAATTTCTGAAACTGAAAATGTAATGATAATAGTATATGTATTATAGTTGTGATTAGAACATATGTCTTCCTCTTCACCAGCAAAGTTACTTAAATGTGTTTGGGTAGGGTAAATGTTAGGGTAGCTCAGGTTTAGTTTGATATTTTAGTGACTTCCAGGTTTTACAAGTAAAATAGTCACAATTAACTAAAACTTTAAAGTCATGTATACACAAAGGAATGGATGGGAACTAATATACACTTGAAATCTGAGCTATACTCATGTTTTCTATGCACTACTGATACCTGGACACTGCTGTTGCCATCTATGATCCAACTTGGCAGCATTTTTTTCTAGTGTTACTTTAGGTGCTCTGTAGATTGATTTATTGATAAACTGTTTGATAATTTTAATTTCAGATGTGTAGATATTAACACAAGCTGGACCAAGTTATCAGGATTATCCAAACAACTTAGACTCACGGAATCCACTGAGGCAGAAAGAAACCTGGCTTAATTTTTTATATTATGAAACTATATGAAATGTAATTTTACATTTTTATTCATTTTAATTGAATTTATTTTTTATTAGCCTTTGTCATTATTTCAGTACATTTTTCAGCATTTCATACTCAAAGAACATGAAAAAGCTGTGATACAAGGTCAAAATAAATTGACATATCACTAAATCATATTAATAGAAGTTAATTGGCTTGCTTATTGGCTTGAACATATCCGTTGTTACTTGAAAAATCTGTCACTCAGATATAAATGAAAAAAATAAAATGAGTTTAATCAAGAGCTGATGGTGTAACCACGTTGTAAGCCAGCCATACCACATGTTTAGTAAAGTTAAAGAACTTTGGTGTTTATGCCTCTGGTCATTTACACAATCTTTTCTCATGTCACAGGAAGATATATTCAAAGTTAAGTCATCAGTGTTCTACAATCAGCCTCAAGACCTTCAGTCGGACCTTTTCAACTCTGAAGACCCATTTAAAACAGACCCATTCAAAGGTTGTTGCACCCTTCACTTTTTCCTTCTCCCTCTTTGTATTATCTTGTCTTACACAGAAGGCAGCTTCCCTGCACTAATTTCTTTTACTGTCTCATTTCTTGAATTTTCTTATTTCCATACAGAATTTTGTCCTTTTTTTGTTGCTAACAGATTTTATTCTTCCCCTCTGCCTTATTGTTTTCTTTTACTGTGCACGTTTTTTCTATTTTAGGTGACCCATTTGAAAGTGACCCATTTGGAAAGGCACCATCTACATCGATAGGTACTTTTGGACAACTTTTATTTTAGAAACTAAAATAATAATGACTGCACTGAAGTCAGATAACTTCAGTGCAGTCATTATTGTCCGTCTGAAAAAAACTTTGGCATGGATTCTTTGGCATGGATTATGCTTGATTAGATCTGAACCAAAATTTCTTGCCTTTAAATGATGTTGATCTGCCTCCAACTCTGAAATTCTAGTAATCACCAGGAAACCTGCAGTCTTTATTATTGGAGGCTAATCTTATGCCATGCAGATTAAGTGATTGATTAAGCAGGCTCTTTTTCAGAAGTTCAGGTCCAAAAACAAGTTCAGTCTTGTTAGAATTTAAAAGGAGAAAGTTTAGTGTCATCCAGACTTTAATACCCTCAAAGAGATGCCTTTAATCTACCCAGTGGATTGAATTCATCAGCTTTTATGAATAGACATAGCTGAATCCAAACACGATTGATGATTTCGTAACTAAACTTCACAGCAGACTAACAATCTGGAAATCATTTTTTTGTAAACAAAAAAAGAGAAAGCTTGGAACAAGAACTTAAAGCTTAGTAATAAGTTTATTTTCACAGAATCAGTTGTTTGTATTAAGCTCACGAAAGTGATGACAGTCCATTGCTGTATGTCTATTCTCATTTTAGTCAGGAGATCCTCATAATTGCACTTAGCTGTATTGGTTACATCTTTGGTGATTAGAACACCAAGGTATTGCAGTGTGGTTTTGTCCAAACCACACTGCACAATGGACTGCAGGACTGCACAACAGATATTGAAAATGTTCTTGTTGAATAGTTAACTTTGTGCAATCTTGCCACAGTTCATGTTGTTGTTGATACAGTGTGCCTAAATACATCAACTGTGTGTGGCTGACCTTAGAAGAAATGGTGTTAACAATGACATTTATTTCACTAACTGTGGATATCCTGTCTGCTATGGTGACAATGGAAATAACACTAAATAGTTTTTTTGTGAGCACTAAGTTTTGGGCCGCATAGACATGGCATCAGCATTGGGATGTTCTTTACCTTTTTTGGTCACGCCTGAATAATGCATAATTAAATGTTACAATATTTTGCCTTCAGATCCCTTTGAAGGAGACCCATTTAAAGAAGCAGATCCATTCAAGGCTTCATCAGAAGATTTTTTTAAGAAGACTACAAAGATGGATCATTTTTCCACAACAGATCCTTTATGTAAAAGTGCCACTTTACCCTCCAAGGTATTTGGAATGTTAGAAGTACTACACAGAAAACCATGACTTGTGTTAAAAAATACTTCCTTAACGACTTAGTTTTATTTTTGTCTGCAGCAAACAAGTCACTTTGCAGGAAGTGACCCATTTTCTACCAACCACCAGAAACCCAGAGGATCAGGTACAATTAATCATTAAATTTTATCTTTGCACCTGTAAATATTGTGTACACTAGTTTTTTCTTTCTCCGTCAGATTAGAGTATTGCTCTAGATTTTGGATGATGACTGCTCTGAGTGTTCCATTAAGACATACTGTCTTGGTTTTATCCAAACGTTCATTGTGGTGTTAAAGCAAAACTTGCCACCAAGCATGGCAAACCTGACACTCCTTGTTCATCTTTCCACTTAATGCAGATTAAAGTAATATGTATTGCATTAAGTAATATTGATGTGTTTNCTCGAAGCAGAAGAAACAGAGCACCATGTGAACATCACAAGCATAGCAAGTTAAGGCTCAAGACTAGCATGCAACCATGATAATCAAGCTGGAATTCATCACTCAAGACATTGTAAAGCATTTTTTAATTTTAGTGGATGTACCTGTGAGGCTACTATGCAGTTACCCTGATTGCTTGTCCATTTTTTTCTACCATACCTTTTCTTTCCCTTCACCTTTCTCTCTGAATGTGCTTGGACACAGAGCTCTTAGTTTATTACTTTTAGTTCATTACTTTTAGAGATTGTGGAGTGCTCATTATCTCATATCAACATAAATATTGTAGCTAAATTACATAAACACTGGAGTACTTATTACACCAATTTAGCTTTATATTTGTAATATCGGAGCAAGACCTAGAGAAACTCCTGTTAGTTTACAAAACTAGAAGAAACCTAGAAAGTACCATCTACTTAACAATCCTGAATAACAATCAAACATGGAGAACCAACATCTAGTTTTCAGATATTGAACAAAAATCCAGAGAAACCCCTACTAGTTTATACATTTTGAACTACTTTTTCTTATTAAACATGGGGAACCAATATCTAGTTTTACACTTTTACCCAGAATAACTGGAAACCCCAATTAGTTATACATAGGTCTGTCATGATGACAAATTTTGCTGGGCAACTAATTGTCCTAGAAATTATTGTGATTATTGTGATCATTTTGAGATCATTGTTAACCAATTGCATTAAAATTATCACCTAACAATGCAAATACACCCTCTCAAGGATCAATACGTTAATTCAGAAAGAAGATTTAGCACTGGAACTGGAGGACCTCTTAAATATAAAAAATTGGGAAGGGAGTTAGGAGGAAAGGGGTGATTGCATTAGGCACTGTTCACATTCAGATCCTACAGTTGATGCCCCCAGGAAGGAGCCTCCCCACAAGATGGTGCCCAGGGTGGTTGCCCATGTCTCACATACCAGTAGCTGCCACTGCACATCCTTCTATTTTTATTTTGTATGCGTGTTAGCTTACAGTCTAAAAACAAATGCAGTTCAGTTTCATCGTTTACATTTAAACAATAAAATATTAAAATCATGAAAAAAGCATTGGGTTTGATGCTTCTTGGTCAGTGAATGTAGTCAGACTTCAGTGTATTTAGTTGAGTGTTGATGCTTTGCAGTTTATTGTCCACAGAAAAAGTTTGTGTGGCTGCCGCATATTTTCACGCCAGGGAAAAAGTGTGCGTATATTTACACAAACTTTGACGGAAAGTTCATCTTTATACATGCCGACTTGTGCGTAAAGTATGGCTGCATGTTCTTTGTGCGTACGCCGCTTTATGCATGAGGCCGCAGGAGCCTGGCAGGTAACTGAGGTAATGGTCATACAGTGACAGGAGACAGCACCACTCTTTTTCCATTAATTTCTGTAGAGTTTGCACGGTGAGGTGACAGTCGTTTGCTCTTATCCTGACGAACGAACAGTGTAATTCTTTCATGTGAAATTTTTAGCTGGCACACACAGATGTGGACAAGCGGGCTAGTGATACTACACAAGAAAGTTGAAAATTGTTCAACTTTCTTGTGTAGAAAGTTGACTGATGTTTTTGCTATCTGTCCTGTGTTTTGGGTTCAGCCCGAGTGGAGGAAAACAGGCTTTTAACTTCCTGTGTGTTACCAAGGAAACGAGGGGGGAGGAGTAACTTGAGGCACCAGAGTTAAGTTTTTTGTCATCCAGTCTCTTTGGTAGACAGAGAGAGAGAGAGAGACACGACAAAAATAAAAAAAGCAATATTATTACCCTCATTTTATTATTGAGCTCATTCTAATTTATTGTGTGATTAATTGATTTATTGTTTCTCGACAGGACTAGTTATATCTCGCTAATCTTACCAACCATGGAAAACCAACATCTAGTTTTATCAGAAGAAGAATCCAGAGAAACCACTACTAGTTTATAAATTATGGACTACTTATTCTTATTAAGCATGGGGAACCAATTTGCAGTTTTATGCTTTTATTTTGTTTGTTTTTTTGTTTTGTTTTGTGTAAAGGGATCTTCAATTAATGCAGAATTCAAACAATTTTATGAAAAATTATATAGATCAGAGCAAGATAATATGGATAATGCGGTAGAAGGATTTATTGGAGGAATAACACTTCCCATGTTACAAGAACATGACAGAGAATCCCTTGAGGCAGATATCAGAAGCGGAAATATTTCAAGCTTTGATTCTTTACAAAACAACAAGACTCCTGGGCCAGACGGATTTCCTGTCGAATATTATAAAACCTTTTCAAAACAATTGCTGACTCCTCTCACAAACATGGTTAAAGAAGCTTTGGAAAATACAAAATTACCACTCATTGGAAACTGCAGCAATTATTCTACTTCCAAAACCAGACAAGGATAAAAAGAAATGCGACGCGTATAGGCCCTTCAGTCTCCTAAATGCTGATTATAAGATACTATCTAAATTAATTGCTCTTAAACTTGAGAATGTAATACCAAAATTGATACATGCTGATCAAACTGGATTTGTTAAAAATAGACATGGAGCAGATAATGTACGACGACTGATCCATATAATGAACACAGCTAAAAAAAAACAAATTCCTGTTAATCTCTATGGACGCCAACAACAAAGCATTTGATAGGATTGAACCAAACTTTCTATTTCAAACTTTAGAAGCTATGGGCTTTGGAAAGAAATTTACTCAATATATTAAAACACTATTTAATAATCCAAAAGCTAATGTACTAACCAATAATGTTCTATCTACTGCTTTTTCCTTATCTAGAGGTTGTAGGCAGGCCTGTCCCAGCTCCCCACTGCTCTTTGCACTTGCAATTGAACCTCTAGCTGCTGCTATCCGATCCAACACCTCTAACTGGAATCAAATTTGGTGCAAATGAATATAAACTCTCATAATACGCAGATGACCTTTTGTTATATATAACCAAGCCATACAGCTCAATCCCCCCTCTTTTAGAATGTCTTAAAGCATACAGTGCAGCCTCAGGATACAAATTAAATTACACTAAAAGTAAGATTCTACCCATAAACGTGCAGGATGATATTAGAACTCTTACTAACCCATTAAAATGGTGTAACAATGGCTTTAAATACCTGGGAATCCAAGTGGGTAAATCGGAGGATTACATATTTAAACAAAAGTATACAAATTTAATGGAAAAAACTAAACTTAACTTTCAAAGATGGATGGATCTACCTTTATCGCTCATAGGCAGAATCAATACCATTAAAATTAATACTTTGCCTAAATATATACATCTGTTTCAATGCCTTCCAATAACTATTCCCAAAAGGTTTTTCCATAGAGCTTAACATAATTATGAATTCCTTCATATGGCAAAAGAAGAACCCCAGGGTTAAGATAACCTCGCTACAGGCTCAGTATTCAAGGGGTGGATTGAATCTTCCAAATTTTAGTAATTACTACATTGCCTCTCAGTACAGACCAACTTGGATCTGGCTACATGCAGAAAAAAAGCAAAGCCAGATGGCTCTCAATAGAGCAACATGAGATGAAGCATGTGCCCTTAAAGGATGTTACATTCATAGGCGATAGAAAAAGCCTGGCAACACTGACTGACAACAATAATTTTGAACACATTCACCGCCTGGTAGAAATCTCACTCACTTTTAGATGTAAATATTAAATTCCTTAGAAGAACACCCTTGTGGGTCAACCCTAATCTTTCAAATCATATTCCTGATTCAACATTGCTGGGTTGGAGAAATAGGAAAATTCAAGTAGTAACTGACCTGTATATGATACGCTAGCTAACTTTCAACAATTGAGTAAGAAGTTTGATCTTCCTAAAAACAACTTTTGTCAGGACACTCAGAGGGGACCCGGAAATTCAACCACACACAGGAGTATACAAAAAGGGAAAAAGTTTATTTTTTCATATACTGGTTTCTGCTCAGGGAGAGGTCATCAAACACAGCACTGAGGAGAGAGGGGAGAAGACTGGTGATGCATGGATAAAGGAGGGGTATCTTAGAAATGTTCAGCTTAACTGACCTGTAGAGCAGAGGAACAGAGGGTCTGATGACAGGGAGATGCAGGAAACCAATGGAACAGGGTTCTGTGGAGGCAATGAAGATCTCCATGGGGAGATCCAAAATTCAACACCCAGGGACTTTGTCGATAATCAGGCTGAGGTCATACACAGGAGGACAGAGAGAGCAAACTTAGCTTTGAGGGGCAGGCAGTAATCGGTGGTCGAAAGGCAGAGCTTGGGTCAGGGTCCAGAAATCCAGAATAGAAGGGATCCGTGAGGGGCTTGGCAGGAGGGGAAAATCCGTGGTCAGAAGGAGGGGTTGAAGAAACACTGAAGGCTTGGAAGGAAAC
Source organism: Poecilia formosa (assembly GCF_000485575.1). Taxonomy (NCBI): domain Eukaryota; kingdom Metazoa; phylum Chordata; class Actinopteri; order Cyprinodontiformes; family Poeciliidae; genus Poecilia; species Poecilia formosa. The sequence continues at coordinate 20,819 of NW_006800902.1, read as the reverse complement.
ACTGGATCTCTACTGGCTCGTGGCTGTCGATAATCTGGCAAGGAAGCAGAGGCTGAGGGGTGTTTAAGTAGGGCAAGGCCCAGGTGGAACAGGTAAGCAATCAGGTGTGGCAGGTGAACTGAATGAGTGCTTAACACAGCATGGACAGGACATGAATCATAACATTTTTTAAATTCTTACAGATCAGAGGCTGGATTAAAGAGAAGTCTAGTGAGACATTTACAGCAATCCCGTTTGAAACCTGCCTTGAATCATATTTATGTCACAAGCTAGACAGTTCAACAAAAGGATTAACGTCCTCTATATGGTATACTTAATGGAACACTACCAATACATCAGGCGGCTAAAAAGCAGAAATGGAAATTGGATGTGTATATGAGGAAGAGGATTGGAGTGGACTATTAGAACAGTCACAAACCATGTTGATTTCTACAAACCATAGACAAACTCAATTTAATATATTCCATAGGACATATTACACTCCGTATAGATTGAATAAGATGGACAACAAAATTTCTTCCAAATGTCAGAGATGCAAGGTGACCGATGGGAACCTTCTGCATGGTATTGTCCAATAATAGAAAACTTTTTGAAACACATGATTGAGATCACATCAAGAGTTGTAGGACATCAGATTGAACAAGAACCCAAGATGTGGATTTTAGGAGATTTAACAACTATTAGAATAAATTATTAAGAAATACTTTATTCTTCTTGCAAGCACAGCAGCAAAAAAAATGTATTTTGAAAAATTGGAAATCTGAAAAATCGCCATCAATAAGACAATGGATTGATGAGTTGGTGTCTTACTGTAAACCGGAAAAGATTCTTTATAATGTGAGAGGAAAACAAGCAGCATTTGGGGCCATATGGGGCCCCTTCATGGAAATGTTATCATCTATGGTGTGACTGACCGGGATGCGGAATGACTTTTTTTTGGATTAGAACAAACATAAGCTGGCAGTACTATGGTTGTGTAATCATATTAGTTGGACCTGTACTATCCTGTAAGTGAGAGACGTAGGGGGTGGGGGGGGAAGAAAAAATAAATAATGTCTGATTTATTGACACTTTAATAGGCACGACCAGTTGTGTTGAATAGTTGTCAGGTTATTTTGAGGTTTTGCTATTCTGTTTGTTTTTTCACCCACTGTTTATTGAACAATGTACCAAATATAACTGTTTGTCATGCATTTTAAAATGAACAGCAATAAAGCTGTTTATGTAAAGGGATCTTCAATATTGAACCTTTTCACAATATTCAAATTTTCTGAGATACTGAATTTGGAGTTTTCATTAGCTGTCATGAATGAATACTATCAGAAATAATAATTTAAAATATATCAGTCTATGTAATGAATGAATATAATATACACATTTCACTTTTTGAATGGAATTACTGATTTAAATAAACTTTTTCACAATATTAAAATTTTATGACCAGCACCTGTAAATGAATAAAGTTAAAAAGTGAAATAAAACTGAGTTAAGTGCGTCAGTTTGATGGCTGCAGGGTAGAAGCTGTTTCTTAGCCTAGTGGTTTTGCTCTGGATGCTCCTCAGCTGTCTGTCAGGAGAGATACTGAAACAGTCTGTGTGCAGGATGGGTGGAGTCCTTCATGATGTGGAGTAGTGGGAAGGCTGCTCCCCACAGCTTTAACCACCCTCTGCAGACTCATCCACTCAGCAGCAGTGTAGATGCCGTGCAACACAGTGATGCGGGTACAGAGAATGCTCTCCACCACACAGTGATAGAAGCTCCCCAGGATTGAGCTCCCAAGACAAGTTTGTCAAGCTAAAGGCATCTTACAAAGATTCTTGCTTGTAAAAAAAAAAAAAAAAAAAGAGGGTCCTATTGTGTTCATTCAAAAATTCTCACCATTGTTCTGTGAAAGCTGGTTTATCTCTTTTCTCAAATTGAGCGAAGCATTTGATCTACTAAAGTCAAATTAGTTTAGATCAAAAACTTTGTTGAGAAAAATTTAACTGCTTTCCAAACTGTCCAAATGACTGAGTACCCAGATAGCATATGATGTTAAATCAACGTTGAAAAATAGTTAGAATCGTTGATTTTTGGTTGAAGTCGACAAATGANGGTTAGCCAGTAGGCTACAGACCTCATAGGCCAAATTTTTATCATTTCTACAATATACCGTATTACTAGTGTATTAATTGTAGAAAGTATTACTACTTTCTACAAGGTTTAAAAGTGTGGGGTTTTTTTGATAAGTTTTTTTTAAAGGTTTTATTGGCTCTAGTGGCCTTTATTTGATAGTTAATTAACAGGAAAGTTGGTAATGAGAGATGGGCAAAGATATGCAGCAAAGGTCGCCAGGCCGCGAATCGAACCTGCGATGGCTGCATCGAGGACTAAGGCCTCTATACATGGGTTGTGCTTAACCCCTGCGCCACCACAGGACACCCTTTTTTGAGAAGTTTTAACCATTCTTCCAGCACAGCCTTCTTCAGGTCCGACACTGATGTATGATAAGTAGTCCTAGTTGACAACATGAACACAAAAATGTGTTGTCAGGTCAAGATCAGGGCTCAAGGTCATATAAAACTGTCTCATTCATATCTTAATAGGTCTCGCTTTGTGCATGGTCATGTTGGAACAGGAAGGCACCATCTCCAAACTATTTTCACAAATCTTGAAGCAAAAATCTTCAGATATCTTTAGGAGTTTATTTCACTGGTTACCATGTTATTTTCAGATCTATTCTCAACACTGGACCCCTTTGGAAGTAGTACGTTCAACAGCGCCACAAACAGCTGCACTGGCTTTGCAGACTTCAGCCACATGTCAAAAGCCAGAGACCCTTTTGAAGGAAGGGCCAACTGGCTTCCAGATTATCAGAAGGTATTGTGCTCATGTGAATGTATCATCTTTATTACTTTATGCAGATTTCTATATGGCTCAGAATGAATACGTTAATTGAAATTATCGCCATTTTTAGTAAACAAGTAGGACCAAACTGTTAATATTGTTGGTTAAAAAAGAAATTGAGATGTTTTAACCTGAAGTCACATATAAAATTTATATAAGGCTGTTAATAGAAATACTTAATTGTCCGTAGTTGACTCACATTACAAATAAATTGAAGGTTTTTAAAAATTTGATAACACTTTATTTGATGGGGTGTGAATAAGACTGACATTACATGAATATTTATGACTGTTGTCAGAGTGTCATTCAGAAATTAAATTTAATACAAATTTGACATTCAAAATGTCTTTATGACAACTTGACATTAACCAAGAAATTGTGATCCGTCATAAATTTGTTATAAAAGTATTACCGATTAAACTTTAAAAATTATGTAGCTTTATCTGATAATATTATATTGCTCTGCCATTTTGTTTAGTCTTAAATTTCTAATTGATCTGAAGTTTTACAGCAAGATGTCTACAAAGCACTTATGAACTTTGCATTTGAAACATAATTTAAGGCTGTTTTAAGTAGTGCAATACACCATCTCCACCAGTGAGAGGCAGCAGTGCACGAACAGGCGTGCAGTGTGTTGGTGAAGAAGGAATCTTCCATAATGGTCAGACCTCCTGTTTAAAAAGAAGCCGAAGTTTGTTACCTAATACATATGAGGTATGTGTCTTATTAACTCAGGGTTTCCCCCAGTGTATTATAAGCCTGGCGGCCCGCCATGCTTTACTAGCCCCGCCGCCAGGCTAAGCGTTGCTTGTTTACGTTTCTAGGAAAATTAAAAGAAAACAAAAAAATTGTTTTTTATTTGTTGTTTTTTTTAAAGCCGGGCTGCAAGCATCTCTTTTGCTCTAGCATTTCACTAGCAGAGCAGATTTATTCCTAAAGGGTAGGTTTATAATAGATAGGTTTATAGTTTATGCATTTAAAGCCGACAGCGCGCGGACCAATCACACAGCTGGCGCCTCTGCGCTTTGCGTCGCGCGCTGCCGCTGCTTTACCTCAGTGCGGACCGCGCGCGCCTCCTTTCACTCAAACTGGACACAGGCTGACCTGTATGGATATTTAGATAAACCTACTGTGAGGAATTATGATCCTTTGGAGAACTCTAGGTAAGAGTTTAAAACCCGCCGCGTTAGCTCTGGTGGCGCAGCTCAATGTGAACCGCAGGAATAACTTGTAGCGAATTCAGAGGCGCGTTGTGGAGTGGCGAGAATGATTTATCTTTGTGAACGAACAATTATATGTGGCGTTTCCATCTCAACACGCTGCCCAGCGTGTGGCTCTGTGTCTGTCTTCCCTGTAGAGTTTATGTCTGTGGTCTCGGTTGGCCGGAGCGTTTGTGGATAACGAGCAGCGCTAACCTGATCATGCAGGTTCAGCCCGGTGAGGAGCTTTAACGCTCTCCTCGGAGTCACGCATCA
>NW_006800902.1:0-15403 GCF_000485575.1 Poecilia formosa | reverse complement strand
TTAGCTAAAGTTATTAAACTCCATTACTGTATGGTTAGCCCTTAATATGAAACATATTTTAAAGACAGGCAAATAGGTTTTTTCCCTCCAATTTTAATGTAGCAAATTAAAAGCTAATATATTAGTCAAAGTTATCCTTTATGTGCATTATTTAGCAACTTGGCTGATGCGACATGGTGCTTGTGTTCTTTGCTTTGGGAACTTTAGCCACATGAAGACCCATTTTAGCCTACGGCAATGTTTCTCAGTTCCGGTCCTCATGCCCCCCTGCCCTGCATGTTTTAGGTGTTTCCCTTCTGCCACACACCTGGATCGAATCTGTGGGTGATTAACAGGCTTCTGCAATCATTTGAATCAGCTGTTCTGGAATAGAGGCACATCTAAAACATGCAGAGCAGGGGGGCCTGAGGACTGGAATTGAGAAGCAGTGGCCTAAGGACACATGGTGGGGAGTGGAGGGGACAAAGGAGGCTAATGAAGACATACTACAGGTGTGGAGGATGAAAATGAGGACCGGCCAAGAGAGAAAGAAGTCCCCGTTTGACCAAAGAGAAAGAAGCAGATGAAATATTCCCCAAGAAAATTAGATAAGTAAATTTTGTTACTATTTTCTCCAGGTGAAGAGGGGTGTGAGGAGACATGCAAGTAGGGAAGCAGTAATCAACATCCACCAGATAAGTTTGTCATGATTTGTGGTTGTGGTGGTGAGGAAGGACACAGGTAGGCCCAAGTAGACATGATGAAAAAATATGATTTAATAATAAATCCAAGAAACAGTCCAACAAAGCAGCACGAGGGAAAAGACAGAACTGACTTCTGACATGAGACACGACAAGGACCCGACAAGAGACAAAGACAACAGGTGGGTTTAAATACACAAGGAGGGTAATCAGGGAACGAGAAACACCTGGGAACAATCAGGACAGGACGGCACAGAGACTCACAGTGGAACAGAACTAAATAAGCACAGAAAAACTTCAAACTAAATACACAGAAAACAGATCACCACAAAGTTAACAAGTTACGTTTTAGACAACTAATTGTTGTCAAATGCAAATCTGGTGTTTAATCTATTTATTTATTAAAAACTTCTTAAGCCATAAGCCAGAGTATCTTGTTGGAAATCATTTATAATGCTAATTAAGTGAAAAGATACACTCATGTGCCTAAAACTATACATTAAATGATGCAATTTGAATAACAATAGGCTATATTAATTCCTGCCAAACAAATATTTGATCAGAATAATTTTGCTCAGCTCTAGTGATTATACTACTTGAATTAAGAAATAATTGTATTGCACTTTATAACAACCAGTCATGTTAACTAGACATTTGTCTGCCAGTCTACCATTCTGACAGTGTACAGCAAGGGACATTTTTGGAATTTAAATAAATGCTGAATTAAGATCACATTACATTTTTGGTTTATTCGTTTTTGTTCCTTTTCTGAAGTGACCACAGTGGATTGAGTCATCACCCACTATGAGAATGTCCAGAAGAGATTCACCAAGTTTGAATTCATGAAAAGGCTTTCCCCATGATTAACATTGACCACAACTATTACAAGAACAGCTGTAATTTCTGAGCATTCCTGGACACCTTTAATCCTTTTACGCCGGAGTTTCAAGTGTCTGCCTAAATAAATCTTCCTTATTTTAATTGTAAGTAGTTCTTTAAATGTCCTGTGAGATGATATACTTACCCATGTATCCATAAGAACCGGAACTTTCAATATCCAGCAAGTTATTTTCACAATATGCAGTCTATTAAACGAGTGCCCCCGGATTAATTACGCTCTCTGCAGCTGCAGCTGTGAAGTTGCCGTATGCTGGAAAGTGCAACGTCTCCCCTTTCAGAAACTGTTGGAATTTTTCAGATAGCGCTGTGTGGCGGAATTACGGTACTGCAAATTTAGATGTGTCGCCGGCGACACGTTCCCGCATAGAAGGGTTAAAGAGCTGCTGCCAGGAAATGAAGACAAGAAGAAGATCTCCTGTTTTCAGAGCCTTACAGGAAGGCTATAACGAAGGAGATGGCTGACACAATCAACGCAAAAAAATGTTAGGACTGTTGAAAAAAACCTATTTTCTTAAGTTAAAGGATAAGAAATTCTGTTTTAGTTTTTCAATCAGTATTTCAGAGTAACAACATACTGACCAGAAGTTAACCCCTTTGTTTGAAGAACAAGTTATATTTTGTTTTATTCCAATGTACAAATGGTTTGTTCTACAGCTATGATGGTAGTTATAAGTAGTCCAGTGTGTTTCACTTCACTTGAGGTAAGACTTAATATCAGTGACTCTGTTAGCATAGCATTTGACATTGTAATAACATGAAATTACATCTTTATAATTGTTGCTACTAGTTTCACTTTACTTGAGGTAAGAGATAATATTAATGACGCTGTAATGACACTTAATGACATCTTCATAACTGGTGCTACTTGTTCCACTTGATGTAAGAGGAATTATTAATGACTGTTATTAAATCACTTGACAGTGTAATAACGTTTAATGGAATCTTTATTGTTGGTCCTTGTTCTGCTTTATTTCAGGTAGTGGAAAATATTAATTACTGTTTTGTTAATGCTTTTGACAGTGTAATAACACTTTCATTATTATGACATATGATGATTCTTGGTTAATGTCAAATTGTCATAACAGACATTTTTGTCTAGGTCAGCAACCTGCAGCTCTTTAGCGCTGCCCTAGTGGTTCTCTGGAACTTTTTCAAAAATGTTTGAAAATGGAAAAAGATGGGGGTGGGAAATATATATTTTTGTTTTGATATGGTTTCTGTAGGAGGACAGATATGACAGTCATTCTTAACGTTTTCCAATGTTATAAAAATGTGTAGAATAAAAGTAAAATTTCAACATTTCCTTCAACAAAGATTTGCGTCATTGCCTGTGACACGTTTCTTTCAGCTGGGTGGGGTGCGAGGAAGGGGGCTGTTGTAAGCAAACTGACGGGTGTGGTGGGCCATGGAGAGCTGAGGAAAGATTCAACAATTCTTGGGCCGAATCATTTGCATTCATTGCCAATACGTAAGGATTACCTGAATGTTTGCTCTGTAGCAAGAAGTTGTCAAATAACAAAAAGAGTACCGTACTTTCCGGACTATAGAGCGCACTGTAAGTCGCTCCTACAAATAATGGTAAAAAAAGAAAAAAAAACTGGAAATGTATATATAAGCCATACTGGGCTATAAGCTGTGTGGTTCAAAGCGTGGGGGAAAAGTAGCAGCTTATAGTCCAAAAAATATGTTGAGACCTTTCCAGAGAAGGCACTACATTTGCTGCCGTGTCAAGATTAAAGTTGCATCTTACATGCTCGATGTTGAGAAGCTGTCCAGTGATGTTCGTAAACAGAAGTCGCATTAAACGGTGTTAACCTTTCCTGATGAACCTCCAAGCTTCGTGGGAGAAACACAGGGGAGCTCCTTCTCACTCCTAGGCTGAAGTGGTTGGGGACTTCAGGGTTAACTCCCTTTGTGGTCCACAGCGTGTGGTGCGGCAAGCAAGAGACAGTCAAAGGTTCCTTCGGAAGCTGAACGTTTATTTATATATTGCGGTAACAAAATATACCACTAACTGCACGATCGCTCTCCTACCCCAGGAACTCTACTTACTCTACTAAAGCTCAATAACGGTCTCTATCCCAAACATGTGTGCCCCCTGCTGGTGTGGCAGTGCTAGTGAAACAACGGGTAAGAACACAATCCTGTCATAGGCACATATATATAAGTGGTTGTTTTTATAAATTGATTAGTGATTTTTGGCAGTATATAAAAAAGAGGATGCTGCTACCATTGCACTGACTTGCTTGTAGGGTTGCCACCTGCCCTGTAAAATCCGGAATCGTCCCGTATTTGGCTGTTAAATGCTGAGTCCCATATGGAATCGATATGGGACGCGATTTGTTCCGTATTCTATAAATGTCCTATAGGCATGCCTATCACGCACATATCAACACTAAGGGTGCGTTCACACTGCAGCCTGAAGTGACCCAATTCCGATTTTTTGGCAATTCCGATTTTTTTGCCAGGGCCGTTCACACTGCCAGTAAATGTGACCTGCATGCGTTCTGCAGTGTGAACAGCCAAACGACCTGAAAGTGTCCCGCATGCGCACTAGAGGGCGCAATAGCGTCAGCGTTCTCATTGTTCTGCCAACCGCCATAAAAAGAAGTAGTGCTCAGTGTTTGCGGAAGTAAACATGGAGGCTAACGGTGGAGCATAACTTACTTGAAGTTGTTGCCTGGCCGGAACAACAAATTAACAACTTAATCCTCATATAGTCCATCATAGTTGTTGTTTTTCTTCCCGCTTGCGCGTATCAGGTCGCAGAATAGTGAGATTTGTTGAGAATCAGTGACGTTCAGTTTGGATGAATGCGACCTGGACGTTAGGTCGCATTTGAATTGGATAGTATCGGATATGGGTCACATTCGAAAAAGAATCCAACCTGTGCTGTTCACACTGCCATGAAAAGATCGGATACAGGTCGCATTACGTCAAAAAAAAATCGGAATTGGGTCACTTCAGGCTGCAGTGTAACAATAATGACCAAAATAAAACACAGGAAATATTAAGGTCAGCTAAATTCTCGTTCCGGGAGCAAAACGACCCCAGAAGGCTGCGGACCGACGCTGTTGTCACCATAGATATGAATACTAGACGCCGCAGGGAGCACTGAATCCTACGTTACGTCACCGCCATCTTCTATGGCAGCAGGGCGATCGGAGCTCCTGTGCTGTGTGAACTTGTTTCAACTGTTTTACGAAACAAACTGGATTCATTGGCATTACCTTTCACAGGTAAGGATGAAAGATCAGAATTACTTGACTTTGCAGCCAGAAATTTGCTTCTAAACAACCGAGAAATATTTACTATGTAACTAAATTAGCTTAGCAGCTAACGTTTTCATACTGTTTTCTAATAAGAGAGAGCTGATGAAAAGCTGCTGTTAGAGGAGAAGTTCATTAAAAACCAGAGGAAAGATCAGTCAGGATCAGAGCTGGAGCTGCTGTTCTTCAGTCTGTTTCCAGCTCAGCTTCTCCATGTCGGTATTTAGCTATAAAGATGCTACGAGTCAGAGCCCAACATGCTGAAAATATCTTTTTCTGAATGTCAAGGAAACATATATGTATTTTCTATTACACTTTTGGATAATTTCTCTTTTATCCTTGGCTTTAGTCTGTGAACCAGGACGTCTCAGAAGTCATTGAGTTCTCCCAGTGTGACCAGCAGACTGAAGCCTGTGGCCAGTGCTCCCAGTTTAATAAATAAATGTTTTATTCTTTCACTTTTTGTGTATTTTTAAATATCTCAATCTGAAGTATTATTGTATTAATACAGCTTATGTAATGAAATAAAAAATAATTTACTCTGTTAGAATTATTTTCACTCTTTGCTGTCAATAGCAGAGTTGACATAGTGTAATAAATATTTTTCTTTGGAAAAAAGTAAGAAAAATATGTAGTTTAATGTTTGACAATGACTGATTTATAAATCAAAAGTCATTTTTCAATAATGTATAAAAAATAAATGCAATAAAAAAATTATTTGTTGTCTTGAAACGTTAAAAGTGTGTCTGTTCATCAATGTTAATATAAAAATGATCAGAAAAATTTCTATCAAATAAAAACATTGTGCTCTTTATTCAGAAATGCTCCGAAACAATGAAATAATCACATCAAAAGTTAGAAACTCTGTCTTTAGTCATTTCTTTGACTACCAACTATATTAGTGTGTGAGAAAATGTGTCAATGACAGGAATTAACTAAAAGTACTTTGAAGAACGGCACTTTATAAAGTTCGGTCCATTAACTTGCATTAGCTTACTGGCACATAGGCCACATTCAATATGGCGGACGCTGTGACCTATCACAGCAATGGGCTGACATGCTCCATGAGGCGTCTACGTATTCATGTTTATGGTTGTCACGGTTGCCTAGAAACGGACACTACACAACCGCAGTGAGCTGCTATCAACCTGCGTCTTTTTAAAACATCCTCAACCCGATACCATCATGTCCTTACAAACGAAACCTCCCGTAAAGATACAGACATGAGAGGGAAGACTCAAATCCCAGGCTGAACATGTTAGTGAGGATGAATACAGTCAAAACAAATGTTTGTCCTGGTACGGTGTGCTGCATGATGTCAGACAGAATGGCTCAGGAGAGGAACTGCAGACCTGTCAGAATCTAAAGAACCAGATATCAGCTTCTCTTCATCCCTCAATCATCTCCTGAGGCTGATATGGTTCAGAACATTTTGCTATGATTAAGTTTTTTATTGTGATTTTTGTAGACGGTTATGGTTTGATTATTAAATAGTCAACTATTTGCTTATTTAATGTATAGTCGTATCAGCCAAAATAATATAAATGGTCATTTAGAGAACAAATCATACTGAGAGATTAACAGTGAATATATAAATATCTCCTGCTTTAAAAAGGTTTGTTGGGGCTTTCTGTTTGTTTTACACTCTAAAAAGAAATTAGTTGAACCAACTTAATTGAATTGCTTCAATTGGTAACAAGCAATTCAATTAAGTTTATCCAACTTAATTTATTAAGTTTAACCAATTCAATATATTATAATAATCCAACTCAATTTGTAATTTTTTTTACAAATTTATTAAGTATGTTTAAGATGACAGATTTAAGTCAGTCTTACTCAAATTATTTAAGTTTCTTCAAATAAAAAAGTAAATTTATAAAGGACCTCTTTTTTCAAGGGTTTTTTTTTAGCTGAGGCAGCCTTTATGTGAGCGTAGTTATTCAGGAAAGTGGTTAATGACAGAGAGGAAGACCTGCAGCTAAGCTCATCACGTACCGACATGAAGGTACGTGAAAGGTAAAACTCGCTACATTTACCCCGTTGTGGGCGCGAGGTAAAGGAGCGTAAGGGTGCGTTGAAGTATATGCGAAAATATCACCGGCGCGCCGCCCCCTCCAGATGGGGTTTTGATGCCCCCACTGGTGCAGCGCCCCTATTGTTTGCATGCGCTGCATGTCCACTTTTTGCGCCACTGCCCTGCGCCACCACAGCACCCTGGTTGGTACAGAATCTGTCCCTGGTAAGCTTGAGTCATGGTGTCAGACATAGGATACAAATATGCCCAGGTGAAAAAAAAGTATACTTTAGTATATTTCAAACATACTTATATTTGTGAAAGTACACTTTAAGTATACTAAGTATTAAGTGTACTACCTATAAATATATCTGAAGTATGCTAAAAGTATGCTTGTACCAATTTCGAAATTAGAACTTTAAACACACTTAAACATAATTGTACCAAAATACACTTCTAATATATTAAATAAAAGTATACTTTAAGTGAACAAAATATATATTTGCCCAAGTGTAAGCACTTGCTCAAGTATATTTAATTAAAATATATTTTGTGTATATTTTAAAATATATGCTCAAAATAGAATTTTTTAAAATTCACTTAACACTACTTTAAATTATTAATTTTACTATGTTTTAAATTACATCTCAGTGTAAATTTTAGGCTAATAAATTATGCCTTTTTTTTTACTTTCTTTAACCGGGTGAACCCCGTTGAGATCCAGATCTCGTTTTCAAGAGGGACCTAGGCAGAAGTCTGCAACACGCAGCAACTTGATTACAAAATAAAACTAATTAATATATATGCAAAAGTATGTTCTTAGGCACCTGTAAAGTACTTTTCATGTAATTTTTAGACATATTTAAAAGTATGCCTTTTTAGGTGCCTTAATAATCTTTTACTATTTTTGTTAAAATTGCAAAGAATAAAAAAAATGATAATCATGATGTTTTGTTGTTTAAGAGAGTACCCAATCCATTTTCAAATTATAATCAACAGAATTAGCTCCAGTTCACACTCCATGGTGGCGGTATTGCACACTTTAATTAAAAAAAAAAAAAAAAAAAAACGCCATAAAGAGAAGAAAAAACTTCAACGCAGAGAAGATAACAGACGCTGTCCAAATTCACCATTTTTACTTGCATAATATTGCCTTAAAAGTAGAGAGGGCCTTGACAACAGTTACTTGTTTTGGTAAATTCAAGCTGGTGACGTCCTACTCCGATGACAACACAACTGGACAACAACCGATGGAAATGAAATGTGGGTCACAAAAGGAGCCCGGAGGGATGAAGGCTGCTAAACGTGTTGCTAGTTGATGGTAAGTTTGCTTATTAATTATCTTCGTTTAATTATAAACAGTGCAGTAAAGATATATAACTTACGTTGGTCCATCCATCCATCCATTTACTTCCACTTATCCGGGATCGGGTCGTGGGGGCAGCAGCTTCAGAAGGGAGGCCCAGACTTCTCTCTCCCCAGCCACTTCTTCCAGCTCCTCCGGGGAACCCCAAGGCGTTCCCAGGCCAGCCGAGAAACATAGTCCGTCCAGTGTGTCCTGGGTCTTCCCCGAGGCCTCCTCCCAGTGGGACGTGCCCGGAACACCTCACCAGGGAGGCGTCCAGGAGGCATCCTTACCAGATGCCCGAGCCACCTCAACTGGGTCCTCTCGATGTGGAGGAGCAGCAGCTCTACTCCAAGTCCCTCCCGGATGACCGAGCTTCTCACCCTATCTCTAAGGGAGAGCCCAGCCACCATGAGGAGGAAACCCATTTCGGCCTGCTTGTATCCGTGATCTCGTTCTTTCGGTCATGACCCAAAGCTCATGACCATAGATGAGGGTAGGAACGTAGATCGATCGGTAAATCGAGAGCTTCGCTTTTTGACTCAGCTCTCTCTTCACCACGACGGACCGGTACAGCGCCCGCTTCACGGCAGCCGCTGCGCCAATCTGCCTGTCGATTTCCCACTCCCTTCTTCCCTCATTCGTGAACAAGATCCCCAGATACTTAAACTCCTCCACTTGAGGCAGGACGACCCCCTGACCAGGAGAAAGCACTCTACCCTTTTCCGGCTCAAGACCATGTCCTCGGATTTGGAGGCACTAAGTCTCATCACGGCCGCTTCACACTCGGCCGCGAACCGCTCCAGCGAGAGCTGCAGATCATGACCTGATCATGACCTGAAGCAGAGATGCAATCCTAAGGCCACCAAAACGGATCCCCTCAACACCTCGGCTGCACCTAGAAATTCTGTCCATGAAAGTAATAAACAGAATCGGTGACAAAGGGCAGCCTTGGCAGAGTCCAACTCTCACTGGAAACGAGCCCGACTTACTGGCAGCAATGCAGACCAGACTCTGACACCGGTCATACAGGGACCTGACAGCCCGTATCAGAGGGCCCGGTACCCCATTCTCCCAGAGAACCCTCCACAAGGCCCCCATAGGGACACAGTCGAACGCCTTCTCCAAGTCCACAAAACACATGTAGACCGGTTGGCCAAACTCCCATGCACCCTCCAGGACCCTGTTGAGGGAGTAGAGCTGGTCCAGTGTTACACAACCAGGACAAAAACCACACTGCTCTTCCTGAATCCGAGGTTCGACTATCCGACAGACCCTCCTCTCCAGGACCCCTGAATAGACCTTACCAGGGAGGCTTAAGAGTGTGAGCCCCCTGTACTTGGAGCACACCCTCCGGTCCCCCTTTTTGAACAGGGGGACCACCACCCCAGTCTGCCAGTCCCGGGGAACTGCCCCCAATGTCCATGCGATATTGCAGAGTTGCGTGAGCCAACACAACCCTACTATATCCAGAGCCTCCTTCTGGAGTCCCACAGGCCAAAAAGGCCCGATAGGACTCCTTCTTCAGCTTGTCAGCATCCCTCACCGAAGGTGTCCACCAACGGGTTCGAGGATTGCCGCCGCGACAGGCACCAACAACCTTGCGGCCGCAGCTCCGATAAGCCGCCTCTGCGATGGAGACATGGAACATGGTCCACTCAGACTCAATCTCTCCCACCTCCCCCAGAACGTGTTCGAAGTTCTGCCAGAGATGGGAGTTAAAGCTCTGTCTCACAGGGAACTCCGCCAGACGTTCCCAGCAGACCCTCACTACACGTTTTGGCCTGCCAGGTCTGACCGGCTTCATCCCCCACCACTGGAGCCAACTCACCATTAGGTAGTGGTCAGTGGACAGCTCCGCACCTCTCTTCACCCGAGTGTCCAAGACATATGGCCGCAGATCCGATGAAACGATGACAAAATCGATCATCGAACTGCGGCCTAGGGTGTCCTGGTGCCAAGTGCACATATGGACACCCTTATGCCTGAACATGGTGTTCGTGATGGACAATCCGTGACGAGCACAGAAGTCCAACAACAGAACACCACTCGAGTTCAGATCGGGGGGGGCTGTTCCTCCCAACCACGCCCCTCCAGGTCTCACTGTCATTGCCCACGTGAGCGTTGAAGTCCGCCAGTAGAACAAGGGAGCCCCCAGGAGTGGCACTCTCCAGTACCCCCTCTAAGGACTCCGTGAAGGGTGGGTAATCTGAACTGATGTTCGGCCCGTAAGCACAGACAACAGTCAGAACCCGTCCCCCCCCCGTTGGGCGGGGGGGGGTTCCCTTCTCGTTCACCGGGGTAAACCCCAACGTACAGGCGCCAATATGGGGGGCAACAAGTATGCCTACTCCTGCCCAGCGCCTCTCACCGTGGGCAACTCCAGAGTGGAAGTATGTCCAGCCCCTCTCAAGGAGACTGGTTCCAGAACCAGAGCCATGCGTCGAGGTGAGGCCGACTATTTCTAGCCTGAACCTCTCAGCCTCGCACACTAGTTCTGGTTCCTTCCCCACCAGAGACAGAGGTGACGTTCCACGTCCCAAGAGCCAGCTTCTGCAGCCGAGGATCAGACCGCCAGGGTCCCTTCCCTCAGCTGCCGCCCGTAACACATTGCACCCGAACCCTTTGGCCCCTCCTACAGGTGGTGAGCCCATTGGAAAGGGGAACCACGTCTCCTCTTCGGACTGAGCCCGGCTGGGCTCCGTGGGTAAAAGCCCGGCCACCAGGCGCTCGCATTCGTGCCCCACCTCCAGGCCTGGCTCCAGAGTGGGGCCCCAGTGACCTGCGTCTGGGCGAGGGAACGCCAAATCCAAAGTTATTTTCCATCATAAGGGGTCTTCAGGCTGCACTTTTGTCTGGTTCCTCACCTAGGACCTGTCTGTCTTGGTTGACCCTACCAGGGGCATAAAGCCCCAGACAGCATATCTTCTAGGATCATTAGGACACTCAAACCCCTCCACCACGATAAGGTGGCAGCCCAAGGAGAGGTTTCATAAATTACGTTGGTTTCATAAATAATTATTTTATCAATTTTATTGTGACTTGTATGATTATTACTACAGCAATCATTCAGCTTTATGTTATAAATGCATGGAGGCTCTGTTTGTTGCGACTTAACATGGTTTTAATTAAGCTCCATAAGACAAAGATACTTTGATATTGTGAGGTTGTTGTTATAACTCGTTCATCAATGTTTTTATCTTCAACATATTTTTGCAGTCTAAGCAAATGAAGATGAAAGGAAGCCACAGAAATCAGGTGTTAGAAAACGTAGAGACTTTCCTGTCTCAGAAGAGGCTCTGGCTCCGCCAGATCAACAACCAGCTCTGAGGATGAACCTTCACATCGTCTTCATGGTTTATTTTATTTATTTATTTATTTATTTATTTATTTATTTTAATGAGGAGCTAGCTACATTTTCAACAACAAAAACTGGTGTGTTACCAACACCAGTGCTTGATAAACATGATTTGATTTAAAAATAACTGGACAGAATTTACCCCCTTTGTTAATCTAACATTTCTCTTTCATTCATTATATTCATTGTTGGCTTTCAGGGCCCTGTGATGGACTGGTGACCTGTCCAGGATGAGCCCTGCCTCTCATCTGATGACTGCTAGAGATGGGCACCACCAGCCCCCTCACCACCCTGCAAGAATCGGCATGTTCAGATCATGGATGGAAAATTTTTAAGGTAGTTTGTCTCCTTAAGTCCACACTTAAAACAGCTTCATAGTTAATGACAACATCAACTGACTCTATGATATTACTGACCATTTTTTTTTCTACTTCTAACATAAACAGACAAAGAAGACACCCAGAAATGTTTTTCCACCCCAGGCATCTGGTCCCAATAATCATCAGTTCTGATGATGTCACATACATGGCGAGTCCACGTCTTGAAATTGTAAGTATTATTTTTTTATTTGCCATTTTTCTGTTCTCTTTAAAATACAAATACTTTCTCTGTTTAATTGCTCTATTGTTCTTTATTGTAGGTTTCTGTAAAGTGCAGTGAACCGGAATGTTCTGTCGTTGATCCTCACTCCTGTTAGGAACATACCAACAGTGTCATGAAGTGTCATTCAGTAAATAATGACAATTTTAATGAGAATTTGCTTTAAAAGTTGGATGAAAGGTTTTATTTATGTTTATGACAGTGTCATGTCAGTCTTATGCACACCTCATCAAATAAAGTGTTACCAAAATGGTAATATATTGAAAGCACAATGTAATTATAATTTTTGTTCTTTAAAGTAATAACTTTCATGCTTTTTGTCACACTTAAATTTTCATGTTCATTGTGTTCACTTTTGACTTGTAAACTGATAATTTATGTAAAGTTCATAAACTTGTGAATAAAATTGGACAATTTTAAAATGTTGGTAATAAAACAAAATATTTGAATTACCTTCAACATCTTGTATAATTAATCTTTCCATGTAATAGTAACTACTGTAGTGTAGTTATGCATGTAATGTACAAAATAGGAAAGTAGGAATAAAGAAGACTTTTTATGAGTAATTAAAATTGTACTTTATTAGCAATAGCAGTAAATCACAAATAAAATTAAGTGTAATTTAAATACATTACTAATATATTAGTAGCATATTTAAAATATATATAAAGTATCTGAAAAGTATGTTTTTAGTATAATTCTATGACAGAATTAGTACACTCAAAATATATAAATAGTACATAAAAAAGTATACTTAAAGTACAATAAGTTGTTCCAAAAAAGTATGTTTAAGTATACTAAAAGTTGTAATTTAGTACTATTTAAATACTACTAAAGTATACTAAGCACAAAATTAGTTGTTCCAAAATAGTACAGTTAAAGTACATCAATCAAAGTATGCAAAAGTATGTTAAAATTTAACACACTAAAGTATACTTTTTTTTTTACTTGGGTGGTATTGAATTTAATTCTTTCAAGTAAAGTCAAAGTAAAAAGGTCCTTTAAGAAAAAGATTTGTAACTTTTTTGGGCTACAAACTAAGAAGTTTGCAGCCCAAAACATTTAGTTTGGAACTACTTTAAAGTTTGAGTTGACTTTCTTTAGAATTAAGTCAAATATATTTTAAATGTTTATTAGAACAAAATAAATGATTTGAGTAAGAGTGACTTAAATTTGTCATGTTAAAGCCCCTTATGAATTAAGTTATAAAAATTTAGCAAATTGAGATGGAAGGACTTAATGAATCGAATTGGATGATCATAATAAATTGAGTTGGTCAAACATAGGATACAAAACTAGCATTGAACTTAATTGTTTTAAGTCAAAGTGAAAAGTTCCTTTAGGTTAAAGATTTGTAAGTTTTGAGTTAAATGAACACAAAAGTAAGTTGTTATAGCAAAAGCAACAGAATTAAGTGAAATTAACTTACATCATCTTATGATGAATTGCATCTTATGATGAACTGCAGCCCAAATACACTTTTTAGAGTGTATTAAGAAATGTTGACTTTTTTTTAAATTAATTCAGTGTTCAGTTGTCATTTAATGTATTTTTATTGTCAGACACAGACCTGGTGCCCAGGGGCGGTTCTAGATGGGGGCCAACAGGGTACAGAAAAATTATGCTAAATAAATGTCTTTTGTTAATATTCAGAGGTGGATTGTTTAACCTTCACAATTTTACTTTAACAGTGAATTAAAATTATAGTGCTGCACTTTTAGCTGCTGTATTGAGATATGATCATACTTTCCATCTGAAAGATCAGGATCTGTAACCTGAATCTCTGGAGACACAAGTTGCTCTTTGGCTCACTTATTATATCAAATGATGAAATATTGCTCTGGTTTTTGTTTCATTCTTTTTTAAGTGTCCCAATGAAAAAACACTCACTGGCTCAAATTTGTCTAGAGCCAACCTCCAAAATGAACTCATTTGTATAAATATTTTAGTCATACTCTGTACAATACCAGAATTTTCACACAACTTTAATACTTTTGGAGCCTTGTCTGAGGACACATTTTGATTATTAAATTAGGTGTTATGATTAGTTACACCCCTCCCGACCCCACTGAGGGACAAGGGTGTTCAGAAAATGGATGGATGATTAGTTACTCAGTACTTGAGTAGTTTACCAAAACATTTTACACTTGCTTAATTAAATGTGTTTAAGGTATGCTCCTCTGATTGGAGTACAACTTTGGAGTACTGTCTGTATGAACGGTTGCTCTATGGATCACAGTTTAAAAACAAAAACATTGCCATAAAATACTGTCTGTCACTGCAGCAGACATCCCACCCCAGGAGAGTAGGGTTATTTTGATTTCAGAAAGGTGGCAACCCTACTTGCTTGGCATTTGCACAGAAATCAAACTTAAAGTGTATTAATTTAATTTTATATACTTTGCTATTACAAAACTCTACTACTTTATTTTATAACTGCAGGCTGCGTTTTATTGCAGTCCATTTGTTGCCTGTATAAGTGGCACGTTATGCAGATTCCGTTTTGTTATTTTTTCGCACATATTGTTATTTTTGATCAAACACTTTACGGTGATTATTTACAAAGAGCAGATTTTCCAAGTTCCAAAAGGAAAAAAATGACCCTTTCCCGGTCGATCTTCATAATAAAAATGTACATCGTACAACAGAGTAGTCACGTGGTGCGTCACTCCTTCCAGGACGTACTGCAGGGAAAATAAACATTTAATCATGAATGCTAATTATGTATTCACTTAGTCATTTTGATAATAGGCCAGGGGTGAAAGTAGGGGGCTACGGTCGGGTACTGCGTACCCCCTAAAAGATTTAGCGGGGGTACGCAGTACCTGCAAGAAAGAGGAGCGGCTGTCAGCTGTAAAGAATCAGTGGGTTCACTGTGCATCCGTGAGTTCACCCACTAATCAGCCGTGACTGATTAGTTTTTCTAGAACAATCTAAAACACAACTTAATCAGTTAATAAATAACTTTTTTCCCATTTCATGTTTTTTCTGAACTCTTAGTGCTTTGCAACACGTCGACAGTGGAAGGTTTTGAGTCGATCTCAGCATTAGGTGACAAACTGAACGTCGCCAGGAGGCTGAGACCAGCATGTCTTCTGACTGGCTTAAAACGTTCATAACTTTATTAAAGAACAACAAAAAAATCAACAAAACGTGCTCAAATTAATGACCCAACAACAATAATAATCTCAGTAATTATTGTTTGGCTAGTGGAGCGCAGGAGGTTGCCATGGCAAC
>NW_006800901.1:68151-69704 GCF_000485575.1 Poecilia formosa | reverse complement strand
ATTTCCCGAGCCGGAGAGTCTCCTGAAAGCTGGCTGGCTGTCACATCAGCAGAAGAAGAAGAAGGAGGAGAAGG
Organism: Poecilia formosa; assembly: GCF_000485575.1. Lineage (NCBI taxonomy): Eukaryota > Metazoa > Chordata > Actinopteri > Cyprinodontiformes > Poeciliidae > Poecilia > Poecilia formosa. The sequence goes on along the minus strand of NW_006800901.1, from coordinate 69,630 downwards.
AGAAGAAGAAGGTCTGTATTTTATACCTAAACCAGTGAGCTGTATTTTTGTTCATGAAACAAGTTATGAAAATCACAGGCATCCAAAAACCTTCAGCTAAATGTGTCTGAATTCACCAGAGATTCTTCAATGACCTGAAATCTTAAATCTTCTTTCCAGGATCTAATGAAGAGACGAACATCATGACGAATCTCCTACTTACATCCCCCTGGAGATTTTTAACCATTTTCACTCTGTTGTTCTGGATGGTTGGACTGATTCTCTACAAGAAATGCAAAGGTACTGCCAACAACATCAATAACGCGTTACAAAGTAATATGTTACTGATGTCAGACCACTTTTTTCAGTAACTAGTCATTTAACTGGATTATTTCAAATCCAGTAATAAAAGTTAGATTAAAATTACTCACCCAAATCACTTTGCGTTACTATTTTCTTTTGTAATGTAATTGTATTTCCTCTACGTTGACTGACCGTCGTTCCTGTCCAACATCAGCAGCTGATCGCCGTGACAGAAACGTAAACAATGGAGGGAGGAGAGAGATGCGCGTTTTGTTGCTGGAAGAACAGGAACTATCTCTAGTTTATGTCGCTTGTTTTTTCTAAAGTCACTTCCAAATTTAATGAGTCGCAGGTTGCGCTTTTTGGGGCTTGTTTTTGACCGTGAAGTTCCGGATGATCCGTCCTGCTGCGTCTTTGTAAATGTCAAGTTAATATATTACCTGTGAAAGACGTCGAGCTCCGCCCTGCGCTCCAGAAAACTGCAAACATATAGAGGCTAATATGAACAGAATGATAAACATGAAAACAGCCACGTTCCGTAAAGTTGCACAACTAAACACCATTATAATCATTAATATTAAGTTAAGTGTCACTAATCTGTGCAGCCATCTGAGTTGTGGAGCAGCAGGAGCTCTGAGCTCTGACAGCAAACACAGGGCCGTAACGCAGAACCTGGAGGCTGGGGCAGGAAAGAGAGATGGGGGGAATTTATAATCCTAGTTTCCAGACAATAGTGGAACATAAAAACATGGAAAAATTACTAAAGTCTTTTTGGTACTGCTGCAACCATTAAACAATCTCCCCTTCAGTTCAACCTGGAGACACATTGTTGATGTTACTATTATAAATAACTTGCAATTAAATATTGGCAAAAATCAAAGTAATTTTCAGAGGTGTTGGAGCGTGTTGTTAGCAGCTGCTGAAAGTAACTAAAAAAGTTACTTTTAATGTAACTTAGTTACTTCTCAAATCAAGTAGTCAGTAATCTGATTAAAGTTACTTTGTCAAAGTTTCTATGCCATCACTGGGTACAACTAACTCACCTCTTGAGATTCTCTGTATTCTCTGTATTTTTAGCATTTTAATTACAACACGGACAGAATATCAGTTTCATAAATAACTTTTATTAAAATTCACAATATATGCATTTTTCTCCTCTCTTTTAATTGCAGACTTGAAAAATGAAATTGCAGAAAT
>NW_006800901.1:63945-67191 GCF_000485575.1 Poecilia formosa | reverse complement strand
TTGTCACGTCTTTCTGATTTTCATCAGAGCAAAGCAGCAACTGCTTTTTAAATAAACTCACTGTGATGGTCTTTACTTTAACACGGCACTATTATTACACTACATGTGTTTAAAATTAGAGATAAACTAACAATACCTGACAGCATCTTCATAGATCTATCAACAGACCTCTGCACTGAGTTTCTGTCTCTTTAACACACAAAGAATCTAAACATGCAGGGCCGTGCAGAGACCTTTGGAGGGGCTCAAAGTTAAAAAAGGGCACAATGAACAAGATCTTAAAACTGTAAAACAACATAGCAACAACCCACATTAATCTAGAATTTAATTGGATCGTACTATATCACTGCCATCATGTGGGGACAATGCAAAGCAAATGTAGTTTATTTTATCAGGTTTAATGTTTCTGTTTCAGCTGCTGACAGTCCTGGAGGGCTGAGCTGATCTGAGACTGAAGCTGTTAAACAGACCAGAGGTCAAAGGTTATGAATAAGCAAATTTCCTGCCATTTTACTGATTAATCCCTAATAATATCTGACTGTTTAACCTCTATAATAAGTTGGCTGCAGACTGATTTATAGATCAAAGAAGCTCAAAGGGGTTAACTCTGTATAATATTTTGATGTTGGCACCTCTGAGATCTAGAATTGTAAGACTGAGACATCAAGGCAAAGAAAACTCAGTAGCTGCTGGTAGGGGCCATTCAGGGCCCTCAGACATTCAGGGGCCCCTAGAAATGTTTGAATTGTAACACAGACCATAGATCTAAACCTGTAGCGTCATTTATAGAGAATGACAATGTTAATACATTTTATTTAATGAATTCAGCTGAGAAAAAAAATGTACATGTAGGATTTAATTAGGACGTTTACTTTGTAAAGGTTTAAAGAATCATCTTGATAGTTTGATTGTTGTGTTACCATGGCTACAATATGACGTAATCTTTGTGTTTTAGCTGGTTTGTTCACAAATAACCAATAATCAGTGATTGATTTGAAACTTGGCCAATAAACCTGGTCTCCCTCTCACAGACTTCATCTATATTTAAACATGTTAGTGATGCTGAGGTTCTTAAAGACGGACACTACACAGCCCGGTGAGCTGTTGTCAAACCAGGTCTTTTTAAAACATCCTCGACCCGATTCTCCACCAAAACAAAACCTCTCGTAAAGATACAGACATGAGAAGGAAGACGCAAATCCCAGGCTGAATAATTTTAGTGAGGATGAACTCAGGCAATTTAAAAAAAATGTGTCCATCATGGCGCAGTGCGATACCAGACAGAATAGATCAGGAGAGGAAAACAGCAGAACCTGATATGGTAACATTTTGCTATGATTAAGTTTCTTATTGTGTTTTAGTAGACTATTGGTTTGATTATTTGCTTATTTAATATCTAATAATATCAGCCAAAATAATACAAATGATCATCTAAAGAACAAATCATACATTAGATTAACAGTAAAACTTCCTACTTTAAAAGTAAGAACTTGTCAGGGCTTTATGTATGTTTTATTTTGAAATGTTTATATATTTTATGAATTCATTGTTCAGTGGTCATTTATGCACCAGACACAGACGTGCAGCCAGGGGCGGTTCTAGATGGGGGCCAACGGGGTACCAAAGAAGTTATACTAAATAAATGTCTTATGTTAATACTAACTGGTGGATTTTTTTAACCTTCACAATTTTACTTTAACAATGAATTAAATATTTCAGTGCTGCACCTTTAGCTGCTGTATGGAGATAGGATCACACTTTCCATCTGCCAGGGATCTGCAACCTGGATCTCTGGAGACGCAAGTGGTTCTTTGGCTCACTTATTATATCCAATGATAAAATATTGCTCTTTTTTTTTGTTTGTTTGTTTCATTCTTTTTCAAATGTTGCTGTCAGAGTTGACACCTATTAAACACAGCAAATAACACAGGAAAGACAAGATAAAGTTAGATTCTTACTACTCGCGAGGAGAACAGACAGAGATGTGCTTTCAGTTACAAATCTCCTGCTGCTCTGAAGCACATTTGCCTGCCCCTCTCTTTTTATTGTCTTTAGGATCCCTAATCACAGAGAGCGCTGTAACTCTAAAGGGAGGGGGAAANAGGAAGTTAAGTTATCAAACAATGTCTCAAAAGAGGACTTATCCTTCAGGAAGAGAGAAAAGAAAGAGGAAGAATAGAAAAGATGAAGGTTTGTTTTCTCTTGGTAATTTAATGTTCATCAGAAAGATTAGCATAGCTGCTAGTAGTAAATTAGCCTGATAGCGACCTGGACCGGTCCAGTTCAACAGCCAAACATTTATGCTAGGCTCTCTGTGTGAAACTGAGTTTATCTGAGCATTTTGTGGCTAAAACAAACATTATTTTTTACATTAATTTATAAGTGAAGACCCAGAATCAGTCCAGTACCAATCCACATTCTCAGGTGAGATGGCAGTTTTCTGGCCGATCCCTGGTTACCGATCTTTAAAAAGCCTGACCTGCCGATTTTAATTTTGGATGATATGATTTCGTTTTGTCTGAATTGTTGCTAAATGTAGCAAGAAAGTCACTGAGTTTCCACAGTGGGTGAATATTGTTGACTGTAAAGGTTCAGACCTGGTTGGTCTGTCAGTCAAACGTCTCACTGAGGACAGAGGATGATTTATAAACCTTTGCTGATGAAGGTCAGGGGATAAGATGGGCTTCATGTGTAAGTATCGGCCGATCACGATCCCCCAAAATGAAGGAAATCGGCTCAGATAAATGTATCCTCCATGATACGTGCATATAGAATATAATGTAAACAGCACAGCCAGAGATGCAATAAGATGATCTACTGATCGGCCTGCTGACTGCAGCCAGTCCACATTGTTAGCAGAACCAGAGGGTCCCATGGAGGGTTGGGCCGGCCCTGAATAAGAATACATATTTTTCAACATCAGCTGGTTTGTGAATAAAAACTTAGATCTGATGTTGAAGTTAGAAAAGCTGCTTCTGTTTATTTTCACTAATTGTCCTGCAATAGCAGGAAAACCCTCCTCTCCCCTAAACATAGAAAACTTCTGACTTTAACTTTATCTTTCTGCCCCAGTGCTGGACTAAATGCCCCTTCCTGAGGTTTTTCAGTATTTAACTCAGTTGTTCTAGAGGTTAAACAGTCAGATATTATCAGGGTTTATTTAGTAAAATATCATCAAACGTTCTTATTTCATAACTTCATGACCTTTGACCTTCTCTCCTCTGGTCTGTTTAACCATAATATAAG
>NW_006800901.1:62194-63498 GCF_000485575.1 Poecilia formosa | reverse complement strand
AGCTAATATTAGCTGCTATCTCGCCTGTGGACATAAATACAGTAAAGTAATATTCTAATCACAATATATTGTTAAGAAAATAAATTTAAAATAAGCTAGTTTTAAAACTTAACATGTCTTGATTCAAATGCCCTAATTGTGGTTTTAAATCAGTTACTTATTCTGGCCTATTGACCTTTATTTTACTTGTAGTTCCAGCAGATGGTTTGTTAGGATCGTTTGAATTGCCTTTTGTCTGTGAGAAAACAATACAGTGGAAGTTGTAGCTTTTCACACTCATCTGTGAAAGGCCGTAAACACTGCAGGAGTTTTAGGCTTCAGATAGAGGGTCAGAGATAGCTCCTGGTTGGAGGAGCAAAGGTACGCCTTATTTGAATAAATTAAAGAAAAGAGGATAAAACTTTCTACACAGAAGTAACACATTAGATTTGCTCTTGCAACTCTCCAAAGATGTCTTTGCTTTTCTTCTTCTTGCCATTTATGTGAGGTAAATGAATGTATGTCTCCGTTGTTCTGCAGTTTCTGGTGTAAGTTTATGCATTGTCTTATATTGGATTAAACTCTGTAATTCTGTGACGTCAACATGCATTGTTGTTTTCCTTGTGCCTACACGTGGCCCGCCGAGAGGACCTGGGATCCAGAGGAAGAGAGAGAGCCAAACTTTTTTCCAAAGTTAAACTTATTTAGAAATTTCTTCCTTAACAATATACACAATAATATGTCCATCTTACTTGTGAAATGTTGTCTGCCCTCACATCAATAATCCATCGACCAGAACAACAATATCCCTCAGTGCTGAAGCATCTTCTGCTGTTTAAACAAAGTAGGAGGGTATACCACTCCAAGATGGCCGCCGTATTTCCTGCGCCTGAGCGGCCAATGCTGGTCTACTCTTATATTATGTCTGTGTTTAACAGCTTCAGTCTCAGATCAGCAGCAGAAACAGAAACAATAAATCAGGGAAACATGGACTTGATTAGCTTTGTATTGTCTCCACATGATGACTGTTTGATCTGATTAAATATTCGTTTGCTTGGTTTGGTACGTTTATTGTTTTCTTTGTCTATTTTATAACCTGTTTGCACAGGCAAACTAGTTTATAATCTGGTATAGATCATCAAATGGTGATATTTACCAGGGCCGTGCAGAGACTTTTGGAGGGCTCAAAGTTAAAAAGAGGCACAAAGAACATGTTAAAAGAAAATATCTCTTCTTTCTATCCATATTTCCTCCGTCTTCCTTTGGAGTTCCCTTTAGTCTGAGGATCCTTTGTGAATCGGGGCCTTTCAGGCTCCAGTTACCTG
>NW_006800901.1:59875-61439 GCF_000485575.1 Poecilia formosa | reverse complement strand
CTGAATCGGGGGACAAATGCAGAGTTATTTGTTCTCTGGGTTCGTCATTAAAACCCATCAGATGAATAAATGCCGACATGTTGGATATAAATGTGGCGACACCAAGGTAGGGATCTGCTCCTCACAGCAGGGTAACCAGAAGTTGTCAACGCCACCTTGGGAATTGCACCCAAGGAATTAGACTGCCAGTAGGCTCAAGGTTCGTGACCAAGGAGAACAAGACTTTTCCAAAAAATTTAGTTACATTTTATTGTTTCATGTAAAAGAATCACAACATAAGGGACACAATAGGAAGGGAGTGTACAGTACTGAGGCCTACCAGCAGGGGGAGGGCGATCCAAATGGGAACTGGTTCCTAAAATAAATGTATAAATCCAAAATAAATCACCCCAAACACTTGAACAGGCATTCAATCATGAAGAAATCCCAACACTGGCCACTCACACGACACACAGTTCCAGTCTCCCAGGAGGCCCCTCCCACTACCTTCAGCTCTCAGCCTGGAGACAAAAGGATGGGGTTAAACAAGCAAATACAAAAAAACAAATACAATTTAAACTTGGCCACAGACTAAAATTAGGTTACCTCCAACATAACCAATTAAAAATCATCAATGCTTTAATAGAATAGTCTAAAAGAATTCATGGCTGCTACCTGCAGCAGGGCTGGAGGCCACAAAACAATAGAATGTTCCAAAGTAAATTTAAACCAAAGAAAACCCAAAACTAAGCAACTAAACAAAACAAATTAAACAAAATAGTTACAAAAATCAAACAATGAAACAAAACAGTGAAACAAAACAGCAGGGTCTCCAGTGAGCTGCAGCAGTGTCAGGGCTGGAATTAGATGAAAAGGTTAGTAGGTGATTTACAGAAGATGGAAGCCAGAGGAAACCATCGTCACCTACTAGAGCTGGATGACTTCACCTCAAACCAGAGGATCCTTTCCAGCCCATAGCAGGAGGATCAGCTTTCCAATATGTTCTATATATGAATAATTGTTATTTTTGGTGTTATGGAGCTGTATGGGTGCAATAAAACAATACATACCCGTTTTACATTAAACTGCAGTGGGGAGGGTGAATTACAGCCACACCCCAGTACCAAGCAGGAGACTTCCAGTGGTTTCTAGGTTTAAACAATTCAAATCAAATTCTGAATTTGTAGGCCTTATGTAGAAGGAGAAACATTACTTACTGATGTTAAAGCTTAAGACCTGCATTCCTTCCAAGCGACTTTCCCAACAGCGTGTGACCAAATGCCAGCATAAGCAACCAGGTGAGAGAGTTTATACTCTCCACCCATCATGAGGTGATTAGGGGCCCAGGTGTTCTGAATACTGGGGCAGGCTTCTTCCTGCTACATAAAGGTTTGGTATGTTGGTGCAGATTCACCTTTAAGGTGAGTGGTGGGCAGCACCAACGTTCCCTTTAAAGCCAGGTGTGGGGCGCACTCATACAGTTGTTTTGAACTGTGGAGGTGGCGTTGTGTGATCCTGTCTTGCCTCCAGCATCAACTAATGGTCTTCAGGTTAGTTTTGTGATTTTCCTTCTGTTGCATTTTAG
>NW_006800901.1:58220-59296 GCF_000485575.1 Poecilia formosa | reverse complement strand
GTTTGTCAGTTTCTTGCATGATTTGGTTTGTCAGTTTCTTTGCTCGTCTTGGTTTCTGTTCATTTGCTTTGCATGTTTTCTTTGGTTGGGTTGCAGTGTTTTGTTTTTTTGTTTTCTGCCTTGATTTTTTTGATTAGTTATTAATTGGGTTTGAAAACAACTTGCTGCTGATGTGCAACATGGATTTTGTGAAGTTTGTAAACTGTCTTCTTTAACACATATATTCTATTGTTGTAGGCCTATTTTAAACTTTTGGAAAAAATAAATTATTAAATTCTTTTTTAAACATTATGATCCACCTCTCTGTTGTCCCGACCTGGTGTGGCCTTTTTGTAGATTAGAGGTTGAATAGTCTGGGGCCAAGATCTCAGGTGGCGCTGTTGGATGTAATACTTTAAAATTTAATAGTGGACACCGCTATGGCCACAAAGGGTTAAAACTCCACCTGAACATGAAGCTCCATCAGCCATGACTGACTGGATGAACCAGGATGTTCAGCTGCTGCTCTTTGTTTCTGGGTCACTTTGTTTATGACTGACAACAAACAGACTTTGTGTTTCCTGTTCAAACAGCTGAACAGCTTTCAGTCCTGAAATAAATCATTAAATAGAAACTTTCTCTCTGTGTGACTGAACTTCTGACTTTATGTTACTGAGCAGGTAAGAATAATAATAAAACTTTTACCTTTTACTAGAGAACAAAGTTCAGTAGAGAACGATGAAGCTGACTACAGATCAAAGATCTGAGGTTATTATTGTTCCTGTAGCTGTGAAGCCAAGTTGTGGCTGATTTACATGAACATGCGCAGATCAGATCAGATCAGATCAGATCAGATCAGCCATTTTAGAAGAATAGTTTCTCTTTCCACTCCTCCTCTAAGCTCCTCCTCTTTCTACCAACCGTTCAGTCGAAGCAACATCGACGCTTCGTTTCCTCTAAGCTGAATTTTCTTACATGTTTAGTGGCCAACATGATCTAACGGGGTTTATTTTTGAAGGTTAAATTATTTTATCCTAGAATAAAACTATATTTAACTCAAACTGGTGGAACTGGAAGACGAAGAATGGCGACTGGAC
>NW_006800901.1:43845-57595 GCF_000485575.1 Poecilia formosa | reverse complement strand
CCCCTTTATTCATACACTCCTAAATAAAATGCAGTTCAATAAATTTCCTTCAGAAATCAGTTAGTAAATAGTTTATAGATTAATCTGATTCCAGCTGCAGGGGCGTCAGACTCATGTTGGTTTAGGGGCCTCATGCAGCTTAATCTGATCTGCAGGGGGCCACACAAGTAAACTCACTGCAAGATTAAATAGAACCAATAAAAGTGGATTTTTATATTAAATTAATTTTACTTTTACAAAATATATTATGAATAAACTCAGAGTTTTTTTTTTAAAAAAAGTATCTGCAATTTCAACAATACTTTTACTCAGTTAAACATTTAAGTGCATTAGGCATAAGAACTGATCAGTGATTGTGGAATGTAGCAAAATATTTATTCATAGTTTTTGGAACTTAAAAACACCGTCCTGCTTCACAAAGTACATGAAACAGATAAAAAACTAAGAAATGATTTTAAATCAATTTTTCACATCTGGGAAGTAATTTGAACAAATTATCTGGCTTCATGTGGTGAAGCCAGATAATTTTATACCTCCCAACCCCACTAAGGGACAAGAGTATTAGAAAATGGATGGATGTGTTTTTTTCATGAATCATGATGATCCATTTAGCCCCCGAGCCGGACTAAATCGTTCAGCGGGCCGGTTCTGGTGTTCTGTCTGTCTGTCATACCTCCTGGTAATGCGCACATCGATGTTACGTTTCTTATAAATCCATCATACCTGTAGAAGTTTCATTTTGTGTGCTTTATTTCTCAGAAGTTTACGGTAAATAAGAAAAATCCAGTCATTTCCACGCAGAGTCCAGAAAGATGTTCTGCTTGTTGCCCAACAGCTTCGGTCAGCATCCAGCTATTCATGAGCTTTTTTAGGACATGTTCCTGCAGTTTTCTAAAGAAGTATTAAAATATTAAAAAGGTAGATTAGCTATAGGGACTAAATATCCGACCAAATCTGCAGTTAAACAGTGTTTGTAGTAATGATGACGCTAAACGGGACGAATGTCTTGTTTACAGTTTGGTAACAATATTAGAAACAGCAAAAGTCATTTATGTTAATATGTTTGATTAACATAGCAGCTTAATGAAATAAAATTTACCGTAAACTTCTGAGAAATAAAACACACAAAATGAAACTTCTACAGGTATGACGGATTTATGAGAAATCTGCTGAGTAAGCAGTATGTGACATAACATAACACGTTACCTTAAGGTTTGCTGGATTTACAGGTGTGGCAGATAGTCAGAACACCTGGCTGCAGGCCGTACGTTTGACACCCCTGTTATAGAGCCTTTCACAGTCTGATCTTCTGCTTTAGGAAAACCAGGTTCCTCTGCAGGCTTTAAGGATTAGTTTTTACCTGCAGACTAAAAACTGTAAAGCTTCTGACAGTCAGTCAGTCTGGAGGAAGAACATCTGGAACATCAGTTTCCTTCAGATTCTCAGCTGGATTTAGATCTGAGAGTTTAAATAGTTCAGCCTCATTCAGACCCCTTATGAATAATAAGGGGTATAGAAATTATAGAAAGTTTTCACACCAATCGCTGTTGTACCATTTTATTTAAAAAATAAAACATTTAAAATCAAAGTAAAAACTAATTTCTACATAATGACGACATTATGTAGAAATCTATCCTCCTTCCAGTCAGTATGTAGTTACCCCCCCCCCCACCCCTCCTCGCCATGAATACTGATGGACCAGTGAATGGACCTTACAGAACCAGAACCAGCTGTCTAGTAGAGACACTCACTGACCTCCATCCATTCATTGTGAGTCGACCAGAACCGCCTGACTGGACCTCTGTTAAATTAGGTCAGCCAGTTTAAGGTTTATACAGTCACTATTATTTTAATTATTTGTAATTATTTAGTAGAAATCAGTTTTCACTTGGTATTAAAATGCTTTTATAATTATTAGCCAAAAAGGCTAATTTTGTTGGTCATATAGTTTGTAAAGACAATAAAAGTTGTCTTTACAAACTCTAAGCTCCTCCTCTTTCTACCAACCGTTCAGTCGAAGCAACATCGACGCTTCGTTTCCTCTAAGCTGAATTGTCTTACATGTTTAGTGGCCAACATGATTTAACAGGGTTTATTTTTGAAGGTTAAATTATTTTATCCTAGAATAAAACTATATTTAACTCAAACTGGTGGAACTGGAAGACGAAGAATGGCGACTGGACNCAACTGATCTGCACATGTGTGTAAATGTGGATTTACTGTAACCTGCTTGGAGCGATCAATAAAATAAAAGATTTATTGATCCACTCGGTCCAGCTGGTGTTGACATTCAGTCTGTTTAAAGCTGAATGTGATGCAGGAACAAGTTTGGAAGAAAGTGGAATATTTCTGTGTGACAGCAGCTCATATGCTCTTAGTGAGCAGGAAGTGATGTAAAGACCAATGAGGAAGTTAGAAATGTATTAACATGCAGCACATCTGTAAAGTATTCACAGCTTCACCTTTTTCACATTGTTCTTTCTGCCTTTTTCCAAATTGTATTAAATTCATTTCCTCAAAATTCTTCACACAAATACCTCATGATAATGTGGAAAAGTTAAATTTGTTGCTAATTTAATAGTAAACCAAGAATCTAGTTTATTATTCACAGGCTTTGCTTGATGCTGTTCTGGTAAAAGTTGAGCCGTTTCCACAGATCATCCTTCAGACGTTTCCACAGAGTCAGTCGGATCCACCTGTGGTGAATTCATTGATTACAGTGAGAAAGGTTCACCTGTCTGTACAGAGGAGGAACGTAGCAAACGTCACGGTTGGACAGCAGGGAAGTGAAACAATAACCTCCCAAAATCCTTGTAAAAGCAGACGGGGTGAAACGCTCACAGGTCCATTTAGCTTCAGAGCAAAAGCTAAAAACAGGAGAAGTTACATTGTTTATTCAGATGGTGGACTAAAGCAGTGAAGTCATGATTAAATAAAATGCTTAATTCAGCCTCTGATTAAAGTTAATCGGTTTGGATCAGACGGATCCAACTGGACCGATTAACCAGCCCAGATTTCTCCTCCAGATGTGAACTGAAGGGAAGTTATGAGGCTGTTCAGACCCAGCAGGTTTAACCTTTAACTTCATGGATCTTATGTAGTTATTGGGACCACAGTCTGATGGGATCTGGGTTCTCTATTTAACTTACTGAATATTAATTAAAGTGCACAGAAATAAATATAATTCAATAGCCTATGTTTTTCTGTCAGTTTCTTTTGGTTCAGGCAGCCTTTATTTGAAAGTATTTAGATGGAATAATAGGCAAAGGGAGAAGACGTGCAGCAAAGTCATCAGGCTGGGACTCGAACCCACAACCTCCATTTAAAGGGCCACGGCCTCAGTACATGGGCCTTAGCCATGTGCAGCACACTGAATAACCTCCATTAATATAATTTGAAAATTGATGGGTAAAAATAGAATATGACAGATTTACACTGTCAGTGAAAATGATGGACAAGAACCGCTGAGTGAAGGTTCTGGAGGAGCCGAGCCAGAGTCCAGACTGGAACCTGACTGAACGTCTCTACGGAGATCTAAGATGGCCGACGGACGTCTCCATCCAACCTGACGGATCTGGAGGAGAACGGCAGAGGAAATATATTAATTTAACACGATGTGGAAGAAGCATATTAAACTGTAGAGGCGGTAAAGTACTGGATTACCTTCTGGATCCTCTATGCAGTCAGTCTGGTTCTGGTTCTGGGAACCTGCAGAGGATCCATGTTTACATGTGATGGTAGAAAAGAAAAGGCTTATTAATGATTGTTATGGAAATGGTTCATGTATTTTGAACCTTCGTTCTAATAAATGATGAATTGAGTTTACAAAGACAGGATCTGTCTGTTGGTAGCTGATGATTCATTAAGTTTGATGTTAGTAGTGATCTGGTTTCTCATGGATCTCGTATTTCACACTGTTGATTAAATAAAAAGCAGAGCTGGGATGTTGTCAGAGTTCCTGCATTGGTTTGATGTGAAGTGAACTTAGTTTCTGTTGCCATCTGTTCATGTTGCAACATTAAATAAAGGATGAAACCTGTGAACAATCTCTACTGGATAAAAATGACTAGCATTTTATTTGTGCCGATTATACTTTATATTACACATTATAACATTTCATTACTAAGTGCTGTTACACTTTAAGACCAGTGTCCTCTCCATGAGGCCTCATCAGAGTTCCTCTTTGACCTCTGACCTCTGTGTTGTTTCCTCTCCTACAGATCAGACAATCAGAGCTGAACCTGGACAGACCATCATTCTGCCATGTGTAGCTGCTNTACACTCCTAAATAAAATGCAGTTCAATAAATTTCCTTCAGAAATCAGTTAGTAAATAGTTTATAGATTAATCTGATTCCAGCGGCAGCTTACAGAACCAGAACCACCTGACTGGACCTCTGTTGAATTAGGTCAGCCAGTTTAAAGGGGTTAAAGTTTATACAGTCACTATTATTTTAATTATTTTTAATTATTTAGTAGAAATCAGTTTTCACTTGGTATTAAAATGCTTTTATAATTATTAGTCGAAAAAGCAAATTTTGTTGGTCATATAGTTTGTAAAGACAATAAAAGTTAAACGTCCAGGGGGTGAAAACTTTTACAGGCATCACAATGGTGGAGATTTTATTTATATTTTTAGGAAGGACCATCTCTCAACATTATGTTTGCATCAGTATTTGGATTTATATCCAGATTAAATCCAGTAGCAGTCATGCAGTCACATCAGTACTGACATATCTGGCTGAAATTAAAAGATGATTTTTCCCCAAACCTGAACAAAAAAGTGCTAAAATGATTTAGTTTGTTTTATTCATCTTGTTTTATAACGAGCCTCATGTGGGAATTTGCAGTTATGTTTTTATTTTTAAAAACTGGAGACACATTAGATTATAAATCAAACCAAAACATAAACTCTCATGAGGAAAAGGTTTGATTTTTTTTAAACTTTGAAACCCACAAATATGTAACGGATCATTTTTCCATCTTAGAATATTTACATCCCTTACATTTCTTAGAGCCGTGCATGACGACAGCAAACAAAACATTCAGTAAATTCAGTCGATTCATCAGATTTCAGTGCTGCTGTTTAAAATACAAGATAAAACCTATTTAGATCAAAATGCAGCTGCTGGTTCATATTTGTTCAAAGTATTTAGAGAAGATTCCTGAGTCACAACAAGACGCCAGGAATCAAGACAGGAAGGTTCACATCCAGTCTGACCAACACAAGCCTCCAGGTGTCACGAGACATTGTGCATTTCATCCATCTTTAAATGTTTTTACAGCAGCTTTCAAAAGTATTCAACTTAACTTTTCCATTTTTGTCACATTGTAACCACAAATATATTTCATTGGAGTTTAATGTGATATATAATAGTGAAGTAGAAAACATTTTTTACAAATAAAAACTGAAAAGTGTGGTGTGCAAGAGTATTCAGCCCCCCTGAGCCAATACTTTGTGGATCCACCTTTTGCTGTAATTGCAGCTGCTAGTCTGTAGGGTTTGTCTCCACCAGCTTTGATCATCTAGTGACTGAACATTTTTTGTTTTTCTTCTTTTCCAATCAAGTTCAGTCAGATTAGATGCAGAGTGTTTATGAACAGCAGGTTTCACCTCTTGCCACAGATTCTGGATTGGGTTTAGGTCTGGACTTTAACTGGGCCATTCTAACACATGAATATGTTTAGTTTTAACCTGTTGTCCTTGTCATGATGAGGTGGTGAGGTGGACAATGTCAGTGTCCAATTTATTTACATAGCACTTTAAAAGCAGGTTTAAAACTGATGACGAAATAAGTTCATGAAAAAAATAAAGAGAAATGGTACAAGAAAACAAACAAATATATATTGTTCAAATAATAAGAGTTAATAAGAGTAATAAGTAAATAATGATTAATGCAGAGCACAGAGAAGTCCAGGCAGCACAGGTGAGCAAAGAGGCAAAGATACTCAACACTGATGGCAACGACTCTGATGTGAGACTCACAGGATAGACATGACAAGAATCAGAGAAGGAAACAGGTGGGATTAAATACACAGGGAAGGTAATCAGGGGAAATGAGGGACAGCTTGGGGCAACCAAGGGGCAGACAGGACAACATGGAGACTCAACTGAACACAGAAACCATAATAAACACAGAAACCCAAATCCTCACAGTCCTGCTGGAAGCTGAAGCTCAGAGTCTCTAGTCTTTCAGACTCCAGCAGGTTTTCTGTCTGGATTTGGTTCCATCTTCATCAGCTCTGACCATCTTCCTGTTCCTGCTGAATGTAGAGCCTGAAAATATGTTAAAAACATGATATTGATTGATTAACAGCTATATTGATCATATTGGCAAGTATTTATTTGATTCAGTATATAGTTAGAACAATTTGGTTTATGGCTAAATATGTGCTCAGATTAGTTTATTTTTTATTTCATAGATTTCTGTCATGATAATACCCCTTTAAGAACGACACAATGCATGATGGGAGTTGAAAAGTTCATGACCTGTGATGTTTTTACGGAAAAAGAGAGAAAACTACACATGCTGTATGCTTGAACCGTGGATTTGTTTAATAAAGTTGCACAAAAGCTAAAATATTTATGAGTTTTTAAGTTATTTTTAAGGGTGTGACATGAACCCCACAGCATGATGCTGCCACCACCATATGAGACTGTGGGGATGGTGTGTTCAGAGTGATGTGCAGAGTTGGTTCTGTTTACTCCTCTATCTGAGGCGTCGCAGAGCAGCTGGATTTAATGAGATTAGATTAGATCAGATTAGATTAGATTAGATTAGATTAGATTAGATTACACACAGCTGAACTCTGGTTAATCTGAAGGCAACTGGTTGCTCCCAGAGACGAGGGGTCTGAATGCTTTTGCACACCGCACTTTTCAGTTTTCCATTTGTAAAAAATGTTTTGGATCATCTGTAAGTTTTTCTTCTTCACCATCTGAGTTGATCTTTCACATTAAATTCCACTGAAACATTTTTATGTTTGTAATGTGGCAGAATATGGAAACGACCCAGGGGTGTGAATACTTTTGCAACCCTCCGTAGTTTCAGACTATTTATTTGCCTAAAACATTGTTGTAAATAATTTATCAGAGCTTTGATTTTACTGGACCAAAATAATGTAAAGCTGAAGTTTAGCTTATAATTTCCTTTTTGAATACAAGTTGATATAAAGCTCCTCCTCAGTCAGAGTGAAATAAAGACTCATGTCTGCATCCACTGAGGTGACAGTAAAGTTGGAAATAAGTGGATAAATTTCATAATGTGAAAGTTTCAAATGATGCTTGTGTAGAATGAACAGTATCATTAAATACAATATTAATCTAAACTGTCTTTGAGTGAAGGATACATTATTTGTCATGAAGCCTAAATTACATGAAAGGAAAAAATAAAACTATATTTTCTGACTCACAATATTAACTTTAGAGGATTTAATGAGCAGAGGCTGATAGAACAGCTAAAACTGTCCTGACCTGTAAACGTAGAGCTAGTTTAAGTAGAACAACCATCAGCATCAGTCAGACCCTGTTACCATGGAAACCAGCTGGGTGACTGTAGCTCAGGCCGAGTATCTTTCAGTCTGAAGGTTTCATGATCGATTCCAGTTGATTAACTCAAAATGAATCAACTTGACCCAAAACTGCCAACTGATCTGCTCATGTGTGTAAATGTGGATTTACTGTAACCTGCTTGGAGCGATCAATAAAATAAAAGATTTATTGATCCACTCGGTCCAGCTGGTGTTGACATTCAGTCTGTTTAAAGCTGAATGTGATGCAGGAACCAGTTTGGAAGAAAGTGGAATATTTCTGTGTGACAGCAGCTCATATGCTCTTAGTGAGCAGGAAGTGATGTAAAGACCAATGAGGAAGTTAGAAATGTATTAACATGCAGCACATCTGTAAAGTATTCACAGCTTCACCTTTTTCACATTGTTCTTTCTGCCTTTTTCCAAATTGTATTAAATTCATTTCCTCAAAATTCTTCACACAAATACCTCATGATAATGTGGAAAAGTTAAATTTGTTGCTAATTTAATAGTAAACCAAGAATCTAGTTTATTATTCACAGGCTTTGCTTGATGCTGTTCTGGTAAAAGTTGAGCCGTTTCCACAGATCATCCTTCAGACGTTTCCACAGAGTCAGTCGGATCCACCTGTGGTGAATTCAGTGATTAAAGTGAGAAAGGTTCACCTGTCTGTACAGAGGAGGAACGTAGCAAACGTCACGGTTGGACAGCAGGGAAGTGAAACAATAACCTCCCAAAAATCCTTGTGAAAGCAGACGGGGTGAAACGCTCACGGGTCCATTTAGCTTCAGAGCAAAAGCTAAAAACAGGAGAAGTTACATTGTTTATTCAGATGGTGGACTAAAGCAGTGAAGTCATGATTAAATAAAATGCTTAATTCAGCCTCTGATTAAAGTTAATCGGTTTGGATCAGACGGATCCAACTGGACCGATTAACCAGCCCAGATTTCTCCTCCAGATGTGAACTGAAGGGAAGTTATGAGGCTGTTCAGACCCAGCAGGTTTAACCTTTAACTTCATGGATCTTATGTAGTTATTGGGACNATGATACTGGAAAATATGAATGTAGAGTTCATCCCAGTAATCGCAGGAAGAGATCTTATCTGGACAATGAACCCATCTGCATCATCACCCTGCAAGTTTCTGCTGCAGGTGAGTCTGACTGGATCAGAACCTGCAGCTGCTTCATGGTTGTTGATGTGAGAGAGAAACATGTCAGATCAGATGTTTGAGTTGAGACTGATCTCTGATCACTTAAATCACTAAGTGATCAGAGATCAGCAGGTGATGATCTTCAGTCAGATCAGACTAACTCCTGGTTCTGTTCTGCAGGGAGCAAAGATGAACTAAAGAAGGATGAAGGGACCAAGGAAGAACAACCAGAGGATGGAGGGACCAACACTGGACTGACAGTTGGTCTCTCAGTTGGACTCCTTGTTCTGGCTCTACTTGCTGGAGGTTTTCTGCTCTATAAAAAACGGAGACGTTCATCACAGGAACAGAACCAGCCTTCTGCAGCAGAAGCAGAACTTCAGGCTATGAATGTTGAAAACCATCAAGAAGCTGAAACGTGAACATTGAGACATTTTTATAGCAGGAAAAGACTTTCAGGACTGTATTAGAATATATAAAGTTCATCTCCAACTGATTTACTTCACCTGTTTCTATCAGATGTTTTTACAGTGGAGAAAGAACTGAATGTCTGAGACAATCAGTGAAAAGTTTGACCTGCAGTTTCTTCTTAAGGGTTTCTCCAAATTCAGATCTTAATTATCTTCTCATTTGTGTGAAGTCAGAAGATGAACTATAATATCATATTGTACAGACAAGATTTTGAAACATTCTTCAGTCAATTTAAGTTGCAAACTCTACTGTGTCTATTTAACATGAATCCCCTTTCTACTTGAATAAAAAATTGTAGACTAATTTCCATTTTGGATATTTTGTCTAAAAAAAGTACAGAAACAAAGACTTTTTCAAGCATTTCTTTTTAAATTGAGCCCCAGTCAGGTTTTTGGATAGTTCAAAGCTCTACAGAGACCTGAACAGAAACAAACTGAAGTTATCATCTTTGGGCCTAAAGAGGAGCGAACTAGAATCAATGCTCAGCTTCAGTTATTACAACTGAAAACCAGCGATCAGCCCGAAACCTGGGAGTAGTGATGACCTCTGACCTGAACCTTCAGAGCCACATTAAGACGGTCACAAAGTCGGCCTTCTATCACCTGAAGAACATCTCCCACTTTAGGACTTTAGTTGAAATGCTGTCAACTGGTATTCTAATCCTGGTTAGAGTACCTGTTAAATGGCGTTTTAACTAAAGTTCTACAGCAGGGGTCACCAAACTACGGCCGGTGGGCCGAATCCGGCCCGCCTCCACATTTGGTCTGGCCCCCTGAACAATACCAGAGAGCATTTTGACTTTTTTCATATAAGCTTTGAACCATGCGGCTTATAGCCCAGTGCGGCTTATATGTGGATTTTTCTTCAACCACCAGGGGGCTCTTTAGCAGGAAGTGAATCATTGGAAGTCAAAACTGGACATAAAAGAAGAAAGTGCCCATTAAAACAGAAATAGGTTTTAATAGGGAATTAAAATTTGAGAATGTTGTTGATCAGTTAAACAGCATTGAGGGGAAAAAGATTTTTCGTTTTTTAAATAATACTGGGATCATTATGAGAATTTGAGGTATAGATATTAGGATCCAGTAGATGGCAGTAGTGCAACAATAATGGCTGCTGTTAAAATCTAAAGCAGAAGAAGAAGAAGAAAGCGCCCATTTTCATTTAGCTCATGCTAGTAGCAACACGAAGGATCAGCACTTTTACTGTTACAGTTTCCGTTCGGAAACTTCTGTAATCAGTTCAGTTAAATCTAAAATTGGCAACTTTTTCTTTTTCAACCCTAATAAATGTGATATTCAATTGACCTGTTATGACTCAGATGTTGGCTCTCTGCCCCCCTCTGCTGCTGCTGCATCACTGTGGAAAACCTGGAGCGGCAGAGAAATCTGAGGCTTATAGTCTGGAAAATACGGTATTTGATTCATAAATAGTGTCATTATTTATTTCCTGGATTTATTCTGGGAAGAACCCAGAGAGGGTTATTTGTGCTTTCACAAATATTTTTTTTATTATTTATTTACTTTTTAATTTTGATTTTTATTTCTTCATTACTCTGTATTTTTATTTTTAATGATGTAAAGCACTGTGAAATGCCTTGCTGCTGAAATGTGCTATACAAATGAAATTTGATTGATTCATTTCAAACTAATCTATAACTGCTCACATAACCAACTTTATTACTGAAAATCTACTACACAAACAAAAACAGAAGATAAAACCACATTGTGAGTTCTTTGTTGTTTTGCTCTTTGAAGTTTTCTGTTTTTGTACTTTAACAATTTATTGTTTAACAATAAACAAGACTAATTTTACCAATTTATATTTTTAATTCATCATATTTATGTGTAAAGTTTTCTTTTAATAAATACACCAGATGTTCTGGTTAAACTTTTTCTGAACCAGTTGTTTCATTTCCACTGTATCATTTTTTACTATAAATGTTTATTAATTTCCCAACCTGACGTCTGTGCTGCTGTTCATACGTATCAGTCTCAGCTGTAGACACAGTGAACCGTCCGCTGAGGCTTCAGTGTTTGATCCAGTGATCCTCAGTTTGATTTCTTGCCTCAGGACATTTATATGGAGAGAAAATATTTATAGCCTTTTTTCCGATCAGGCTACTAAAATAAAAGTACCACTAGAATCCTTAAAAAAAGAACCAAACAGCTACAAAAAAGAATGTATTTCTAGAAATTCTAGTTAGTCCTGTCACCTGTATCTATCTAATACACTTACATAATAACATTGTTCTTATGATTTGAAATATTTTTATTTCTTTAACAATATTAACATGCACAATAATAAAATACTAATTCTATATTTCAAGAGTAAAATAAAACATAATACAAAGAGTACGAACATATTTTTAAAGACATATTGACGTATGTTTATGTCCATGTTAAATGTTTAGCCTATATTACGACACTTGAGTGTCAAAATATCCTACATATGAAGTTCTTATTTTAAGAAAAGCATTAACAGAAACAAATTTTGATTTTTGCTTTAAATATAATGAAAAGGAAAAAAAAATTAGCGACTTCCCACAAAGCTGAAAAGATAATCAGTTGCAGATATTCATTAAAGCCCTTTAACCTGTTACAGTAATAGTTTACTAAACTTTATATATAATGCTGCATCCAGTTCTCTAATCACGCATTATGATACAGTATGAAAAAATAAACAGACAGGCTGTGACAAACCAGTCAGAAAAAAATGTTTTTTTATATTAATCTGGTTGATATCTGGTATACATTATTGATATTATAGTAAAAAACATTGAGGAGATTAGCATCTACCTATTCAAGAGCAGTGAAAGTGAAAACCATAGAAAAAAGGAAGAAACTAAAACAAATGTTGATTTTCTTTGGAGATTGTCCGTTTTCTGCTCCTCTCCTGGAGACACTAGGATTTTATCCTGTAACAGGAGGGAAAATGTTAACAGGGTTTGGTTTATTCTTCCATTCATTCATTATTTGTCATGTAGTATTACCTTGGGATCTGTGTTGATATAAAGACACAAAGAGGAGAGTAGAGATGATGTACGGACAGAGGACCAGCAGGTGGCGCATCACTGTGAGCAATAACTGAAAGGGGTTTGATGCAGGAGGCGGAGCTTTGGAGGTGGGAGGGGCTACTGTAGGTTTATCTGGAGAAAAAATACATTTAAATGTTATTCTTGTAATAAAAAAATAATAATTTCAGATTAATTTACTTTGGCTCTAGTGACCTTTATTTGATCTGACAGGAAAGCAGGTTGTGAACAGGAGAAAAGGTGACCAGAATCACAGGGTCAGACTCAAACCTATCACGGCTTCATCATGGACTGAGGCCTCCATATGGGTCGAGCTTTAACCGGCACCACACTGAACCCAGCAGAATAATTTTACAAACTTTATCAGCTTTATCTGAGAAGAAGAGCTGAAAGTTCACCTGTTTTCACTTTGGTCGCTGCCATGTTCAAGAAAACTCCAACTGGACTAACAGTTTGTGTTAGAGTTTCCCTGCTCTAATTAATTCACTAACCATTATCCTGCACTGCTGAAGAGAGCTTTTTCACTCACATCAATTTGTCATACACTGGAAAAACATAAATTAAATCTAAAATTTCATACCAGTTGATGGTCCTGCACCATTTGCTGATTGTTTTGTTTCATTATCAATTATTTTGACTAACAGTGTCAAAAATAAAAATAATATTCAGTTTTTACCCATCAATTTTTAAAATTATCCTGACATTTAATTACATTTCATTTTTATTATGTTTAACCTTTAATAAACTGAACAGATGATCTGCATCATGTCATCATCAAACTGAATACATTTTACTTTTACTTTGAATACATTTTACTTTTTTCTGCAGTGACAAAGTTTTTAAAGGTACATTTCACCAACTGAAGTGATCAGAAGTCAGTAAGACTCTCTGACGGTCGCCTGAATCCACACACACTCCACACACACTCCACACACACTCCTCTCAGCAGGAAGGAGAATAATCCAGCAGCAGACCAGCTGTGTGAGAAGCGATCTAAAACACTTCAATGTGATCAGAAATGACGCTCTGATGGAAATTTTTCTTATATTGATTGATTTAGTGAGCCCCGCCATGTTCTTTGTGAGTAAAGTTGAAACTGTCTGTTTCTACACCAAGTGGACAGGTGAGTGTAATCTGTTAAAATGACGGATGGATGATTTTTCCATCACTGTTTAGGAAAATGTCAAAGATGAAATATATTCAGTTAACACAACTTCTATGCATATCCACAAAGATGAGCAGGTATTTTTACCTGAAGTTGTGTTGAATAGTGAGTAAAATCTTTTACACTTACTTTCTTACTGCTTAACCTTCTTACCTCTGACAGAGATCCTGCTGAATGGAGACTCTCCCTGACCGCTGATGCTGCACTTATAGAGGCCTTCATCAGAGCTGGAGACATGGAGGAGGGTCATGTGACCTGATGGTCCATGACCAATGAAGGAGCCATCTTTATAGAAAGCAGCTGGGAGGTTGTGGGCTGGACTCTTTGCTCTGCAGCTCAGAGTGACGTCATCTCCCTCCATCACAGGGAGGACAGGACTCTGCAGGATCACTGATCCAC
>NW_006800901.1:38617-43700 GCF_000485575.1 Poecilia formosa | reverse complement strand
ATATAACTGATGCTGCAGGTAGAACCATTTAATTTCCCCCATCCTTCACATCCCTTCCTGGTTCCTCTGGTTGTGTTTCTCCTCACAGTCCATCCATCAGAGCTGTTTTCATCCTCACAGGTCAGAGTCACTGATTCCAATTTAAACAACTGAGATCTGCTGGGACTCACAATCAGACGAACTGGGACAAAGACAGGTGAAGATAAATCCATCAAGGTCAAACTCAAGTCGTATCAGTGGCAGCTGTTGCAGCACTTCTGGTAACAGCTGCTGATTTGAACCTGCCGTCTCTCTGGAAATTCAATATTTAACAAAAAGCACAACTGCATACAACTTACATGATTAGATGTTCCTGTAGGATTTTTAATACTGACACAATTTGGCTTTACATTAAATGGTGTAATATGAAAAAAAATATTGCCAGGAAACTTCTTTTCAATTTGTAATATTTTCTTAAAAAACGTGTAATTTTGGCTCTTTGTGATATATTTTTTTCTGTTGTAAGTTGTAACTCAGCTATATTTCTAACGTTTCTGATGTCCTTCAAGCCTGGGAGCCTCATTTTAAACCAGACCTGGCTGGGGCCACAGTGAGGGGCCACAGTGAGGGGCCACAGTGAGGGGTCTTTATGGGAACCAAGGCTGGACCAGCAGCAGCTGGCAGAGGATCCAAACCCCTCAGCATGTCAACACAGCATGTTAGTGACTGGGATGCAGTCAAAGTCAAGGCCAGACAAGGAACATTTATTTGAATAGCACATTTTATGTATAGGACAATTCAAAGAGCTTCACATATACATTAAAATAATTTAATAACAGAAAGTGGTAAATTACTGAAATGCAACAGTAAATAAAGTTTGTAAATTTGACTTAAAACATGACCTTGACAACCTGAGGGCTCTAGCTGGTTCATAACGGACCAGGGCATCAGTAACACATTTTGGTTTAAAATATTAAGAGATTTTAAACAAGCAGCAACATTTTTACATTCATTCTGTGACAGACAGAAAGCGTCTAAGATGGACCACTCTCTTGGTTCTAGGACTTGAGCAACAGCGTATGGATCTAACTGCAGCTGCTTGACTGAATTTTTTAGGGAGACCCATGAAAACAGCCTTACAGACTTTTTTTTTTTACAGCTTTCTGTTTATTCATAAATAAAAAGCACTGACTTGTTTTTCTATGTCCTGCTGCAACACCAGTCGCCTAATAGGCTGGATATTTCTTTCTCTGCTCTAAACATGAAATTATCTTCATTTTACTGACCAACTTGGAGTATTCAGCTCTATTTCTGCTCTTAGCCAAGCAAAATATATTTTACATGCATTGATTATTTAATGGGAATATTCTGACTGTTCTACACCCATCATCGGGATCTCAAGGTGTAGTTAAGCAGAGGAAGGTGTCTCAGTTTTGGACCTCAGAGTCTCTTCATTTCTTTTTCCAGATGGTGTGATTCTGTTAGTACACATGTCAAACTTGAGGTCTGAGGGCCAAATCCAGCTGAGTTTCTATGTGTCCCTCCAATATGTAGAGGGACACAGAAATAGAATCTTGAAGGTTGCAGTTGTGTGTTTAAATATTATTTTGTAAATCAAATCAAAGCATTTTTTCTGCATACAGCCAAATTACATCAATCTCGGAGATGTTTATAATTTCTAGGAGTGCACTGATTGCAGTTTTCTGGCCGATCGCCAATTACCCATCTTTTAAAAAGCTTAGCTTATTGATTCCAGTTTTGGCCAATACCATTTCTTTGTCTGAAATGTTGCTCGATATATCAAAAAAGTTTCTGAATTGGTGACAATGGGGTGACTATTGTTCACTGTACATGTGCAGACATGATCTGATCTGATCTGATCTGATCTGATCGGCTGGTTTGTCAGTCAAACTTCTCTCATGGGAGGAAAGAAAAACACAGTGGTTGATTTTTAGACCTTTGCAAGGTTGATAACCTCGGTGGATAAGATCAGCTTCACATGTAAAAATCGGCCAATCACGATCTCCCAAAATCAATGAAATCAGCACCAATAAATCGGTGCACCCCTAATAATTTGGGTTCTGTCTCTCAAGCTGAAACAAAAGTTTTAATCTCCTGGTCCGTCTGGGTTCCAACAGTGACATATGATCATCAGATATAAATGACTGAAAGTTTGAGATACAAGAAGCTGAATGTTGTTTCCTCCTCTGAGGCTGCAGAGGCCGTGGCTTCTCATCCACACAGAGATCAGACTGGAGTTGCTGCTTTTCTGCAATGAAACTAGTTTTACCTACATGGCTGCTCAGCCATCTTAGTGAAAATATCTAAGATCTCTTCTCTGTATGGTTATTATGTTTAGATTAAAAGTTAGATCAAAATACAAACAGTAAATTATTCCAGAGTCTTTCAGCTTCTCTAATCAAAACCAAGCAAACCTTTTCCAGTTTGGCTAAAATGTTCATTTGGTCTCCAGACAGGAGCAGAAAACATTAAATTAATGATTAAATAGAGGCAGAAGTAACGTTAAGCTCCAGAAACCTGAAATCAGTGAAACATGAATAAATGTCCACAGTTTTTACAAATAAACTCAAGCTGAAGGTTTGAGGACATCAGAAACCGTCTCCTCCCCCTAAAGCCTTATAAGCTTTGATGAAACTGTGTTTTATTTAGTTTTTTCACCTAATCTAATTAACTTTCCTTGATCATTTTACACTGTGATGACATTGACTGACCTTGGTGTGTTGAGCAGAACAGCAGTGAGGTCAGAGCTGAGGAGAGAAGACAGGATTTATATTCAGTAAATCATCAGACTGGATACATAAACTGTGTAACTGCAGAGCATTTAGTCAACTGTCACCAACAACCTCCTGTTCTCTGGAATCAATCATCTAATTTAAGCTGTTATAAAGTAATAATAATTTACTTACTCAGCAGACACAGAAATGATGTTTCCTTTGTCATGTTGACATATAGATGAAATGGTTTCTTCTAAATGAACCTCATCATGTTCTGCAAACTGAAACCACTGTGGTTTCCTCTATGCTGAAGGCGGAGCAGAAACTGCATGTCTGACATGAGACATGTGAAGCAGGGAGATAATAATGTATCGACAAAATAATAATATATTGATCTTTGACTGGTAATCTACACATCCTGATTAGAATAAGGCTGATGGATTTCTGTTGGTGGTGACCAGAGTGTAGCTGATACAACACAGACTGAATGTTACAAAGCCAGACTCTTTCCAGGCATCACCATCTCTCTGTCTGTGGCAGCTGGTTCAGGAAGTGGTTCAGTTTTGCTTCTGCCGCTCTCTGCAGAAATACCTGCTGTGGTTGGAAAATGTGCTGCTCTGACCTTCTTCTGCAGCAGAATAAGTTCCTGTAACCACATTTTGACTTTGCTGCTCAGATCTTTGTTGTTCTTCTCATCTCACTATTTTATTCATACACTGTAAGGACTATAACATTCTATGTTTCATGGACCAACTGCTCTTTATGGACCAAAGTCCAGTCCACAACAAAAGAAGGTAGAAGTTATGTGTAGGACCAAGGTGTGATTTGAGTTTAGGTTTGGTTTGGGGTTTAGCTGTAGAACTCAAGTTAAACTTCAGTCAATGGAAAGTCCCTGCAAGGATAAAGGCACGTTTTGTGTGTGTGTGTGTGTGGCTATCAAGGCTGGAAAAGAAAGCCTCAGTCCTTATTGCTACAAAATACTTTAATAAATAATGAGCTGTTCACTTTAACAGTTTTATAAAAGTACAGTAGTAGTAGTTGTAGTTTGAAGAAATGCACAGCGTCTGGTCAAGAACAACCTATCAGAACCAAGAGGAGGGGCTTAGTGCTGCCAATCAATGCTGCTAATGGTGGAGAAACACTTACTGTTCCAAGAAACTGCTATTGGTGGCTACAACTAGCCTATGTGCTACTTTTAATGAGCAGCTTTAAATGTGAAACAGTGGTTCAGTAGAACCTACAAACCAACCACAGGCTAAGTTCTGTTAACCAAAGAGAATCTCCAACACCCATCAGTGTCAGAAATGTGTTTTTAAAAATCAGGATGTCTGACTTCTGTCCTTTCATCACTCCTGTCTCATCTCCTTCCGTCTCTTCTCTGTGTTCAGCATCAGACTCTGAAAATGAAAACATCAACACCAGAACCTTTCTGTCTGTTTATTCTTCTACTGAGATCTCTGTTGGACCTTTCTGATCTGCTGCAGTAACTAATGAGGTCTGAGATTCTCTGTTGGAACTGAAATGTTATTGCGCTCACACAGAGCGATGTGTTCATGTCCAATTTGATCATTTAAACAGCACCATGTGTTCTGGGTCCAACATTTGTCCTCCAGAGAAACATTTTCAGAACTAACCCAGAATGCTGTGATCAGGAAGAGAGAGAAGCTCTGATTGGCTGCAGTTACCTGATGGATCACCTGTAACTGAGGAAAATGAGAGTCAGAGGGTCGGTAGATCAGAGGCTGATCTGCTGCTTCAGGGTCCGGCAGCAGGAAGGTCGGTGCTGCCCCCTGCTGCACAGAGTTGTTCCTGCAGCAGGGGGCAGCAGAACAACTATAGAAGACGTCTTTATGCGTTTTACTCTAGTTAATCTTTTAAAATGAGAGTTAAAATGTCTCTATTTCTTAATGAGTCCAGAGTTGGAGCCCAGCAGACTGGATTATTGATCAGGTTGTTTCTGCTGATCAGATCAAACTAAACCTGAATAAAGGAGCAGCAACAGAGGCTGAGCTTTGGAGTTGACGTCACAGGATATGACGTTTTCGTCGCTCGGCGCCATGTCAGGGGTCCACAGACCGAAACAAACTATTCAGAACACCGGTGTTTTCATTGTGTTACCAACCGCAGTAAAGTTGTTTTCAAGTTGGATACTGGATAAACCGAGCTCCACGGAGTAAGAGACGTTCAGCTCAAGGTTGATCCGATTTATGAACGCTAATTTCGGCCAGCTGTTCTTAAGTCTCTCCACAAGCGCTCGGAGTTTCACATTGCTGCTGTCAATTTCCGAACACTCCTGTGCATAAATGCTTTGTCTTGTGACCAACTGACAGAGGTGGGGACTCGAGTCACATGACTTGGACTCGAGTCAG
>NW_006800901.1:17556-21264 GCF_000485575.1 Poecilia formosa | reverse complement strand
AGAGTGCACCTATTAAGACAAATAGAAAAAGTTTCATGCAGAAAAATTACTTCCAACTATTTTTTTTTTATTTTTAAACTTTGAAACGGGTCAAATTGACCCGTTTCAAAGTTTAAAACACAACAGGAGGGTTAAATAGAACCAATAAAAGTGGACTTGTTGTTGATTTTTATATTAAGCGAATTTCACTTTTACAAAATATATTATGAATAACCTCAGAGTTTTTAAGAAAAATATCTGCAATTTCAACAATACTTTTACTCAGTTAAACATTTAAGTGCATTATGCATAAGAACTGATCACAATGATTGTAAAATGTTGCGAAACATGCATCACAAAGTACATCAAACAGTTAAAAATTAAGAAATTATTTAAAATCAATTTTTCACATCTGGGAAGCAATTTGAACAAATTATCTGTTTTTATGTGGTGGTTATAAAACTATTTTAAATAACTGAAAGAGAAAAGATCTAGTGATCTGTGATCGATTATTTTGGTCTTTCAAGTTCAGCACACAGACCAAAACAGTAAAAGGTGGCCCAGTTTAAAATGCATTTTCGTTAATGTTACTGTAACCCAAGTTACATTCTACAATTAGAAATAATCTAAATTAAAGTCAATCCAAGTGATTTCTTAAAAACTAGGTTGTCTGCTGGAGGAGGTGACAAATTGTAAAAACACAGTGACAGCTAGATGGTGCAAAATTGTATTAATATTTACAATATATACAAATTAGTCCAAAATTTAAAGTCC
The DNA here is from genome assembly GCF_000485575.1 of Poecilia formosa. Lineage (NCBI taxonomy): Eukaryota > Metazoa > Chordata > Actinopteri > Cyprinodontiformes > Poeciliidae > Poecilia > Poecilia formosa. Next base: position 20,511 of record NW_006800901.1, on the reverse strand, counting down.
AAATGGGTTCCTTAAACCAAGGAAGTCAACCAGTCTTTGTTGATGATGAAAGGGAAAATAAAATAATAATAATAATAATAATAATAATAATCCAGTTCCTTCAGTGAAGACTTGTTGGGCTGAATCTCCAACCAGTTCGGAAGAGTTTCCTCAGATAATAGGTGTTGTATTTCCGGATCCGCTAAATGGTTAGCTCGCCAGTCTGGTCAGCATGAAGCCAGACAATCCTTGCTGTATCCTAGATCTTTCAGCCACTCTTTGAGCGGGGGATCTGCAATACACCTGGCCTGTGTAGACAGGCCTAAATAATCAATTTACATGTATTTTCTTATAATTGCAGGAGTTTACATAATAATTAAATGCAACTTATGCAAAACAGTATTTTTACACAACAGTAGTTTCGGTAAGCATTTCAATTTGAATGCGCTTTAGATCGGTGTAAAACTACAACAGGCTGGGGAGGCTAGTGCTAGCTTGTTAGCTCCCGAGCAAACACTCACCAGTTCCCTCTTGACCAACCGTGATCTTTACAACGTTCGGTTGATTGGTCACACGTCTGCAAGTTAACAGAGGCACACGATTGAAGGATGTACAATAGATATCTGAAAACCGCTTTGGGAACAGACCAGAAGCCTACCTGTACGTCAGGGTCCGACAGCGTTTCCTACCTAAGGTGCGATTAGCAGCCATATAAGCCGTAGCTGTCAATTTAGGACGCTGACGTGCAGCTGGCACATGACGTCAAAACCGCGCGAGAACAATGTTGTTCTCGCGCGGTTGGTGTTGAATAAATTAAGGAAAGGAGGATTTTAATTAAACCTTTAAATAAAAATAAATAAAATTAGATCTAACAAAATGGAAAATAAAATAAACTGAATCTAATATAGAAAAATTATCCTGGTTACATTACTTTTCCAGTTATGTTTGTGTATAATTCTTGAAGAGTTCAACCTTTTTAGATTTTAAGTTTTGAGAGTTTGTTAATCGTTTGAGTCTCGATTGGTTTTGTCTGATTGGATGTAGGGGAACGACACTTCTGCTCCTCCATTAAAACACTGGGGAGGAAAGCAGTGTGTTTTCATTATTCCCCTTTACAGGGGCGTAACATTTACACATTTGAAATCTTAAGTGTCAGCTGTTTTAAACAGACATTTGATTAAGTACATTTGTTGATGCATAAAATCTATACATGTAGAAAAACTTACATACATAACATCCATGGTTTCCCCCAGAAAACTTGCTAAGCCCGGTGGTCGGGGCGTCGAGGCAGTCCACCGTGTTTTTGTATTAAAAGATGTTAAGTTGACAGGAAATGTAAAAGTATTACTGTGTAATTATGTTACAGGAAAGGATCTCCAGTGAAATGTTATTTAAAACCACAACTAGTCTAAAAACAACAAATTCAAGATTAAGTCAGCAGCTCCATCAGGCCCCCAAGGGCTTCAGGGGCCCCATAAACACTAATATTTTTAAACAGACCACAGATACATAAATGTAACACTTGATTATTGAGATGATCAATGCTGTTAAATTTGATTCAATTGTTTAGGCATAGATAAATGTTTTTAAATTGTTTGACATTTAAATACAAGATTTTAAGGAGCTGGCAAGTTTACTTTGTAAAACTTCAAAGAACAATATTCATAGTTAGGTTGTTTTGTTACCATAGCAACAATCTGATGCTGTGAGTTTAATCTTTGAATTTACAAATCAATTTTAGTAAACTGCGATTATAACTTATTGCTTTTTAGGCTGGCCAATTAAACTACTCCCTTCTCCCAGGGTTTCCCCCAGAAAACTTGCTAAGCCCGGTGGTCGGGGCGTCGAGGCGATCCACCGCCGGCCCACCGTGTTTTTGTATTAAAATATGTTAAATTGGCAGGAAATGTAAAAGTATTACTGTGTAATTATATGTTACGGGAAAAGATCTCCAGTGAAATGCTATTTAAACCCACAACTAGTCTAAAAACAACAAATTTGCACTTCTGTTTAATCCAGATTAAGTCAGCAGCTCCATCAGGCCCCCAAGGGCTTCAGGGGCCCCATAAATGCTGATATTTTAAAACCGACCACAGATACATAAAAGTAACATTTGTTTATTGAGATGATCAATGCTGTTAAATTTTCTTCGATGTTTTAGGCATACATAAATTATTTTAAACCAGTGGCTCTTAACCTTTTTTTGAGGTACCGAACCCACCAGTTTCATATGTGCATTCACTGAACCCTTCTGTAGTGATAAATAAAATATTATTTTTCCCCCCAAATTCAAGACATAGGGGTGACCCAACAGAGTCTAGTTGGGTCACCCCAAGATCACCAAGTCTTCTTGAAAGGTAGAGTCTCTGACAACAGTTCTTCAAAATATAGTCAGTGTTTTCAGCAAAGCTGATCTGACTGTCCAGGAACGACCCAAGGTATTTAAAATCTGCCACAGTTTCAACAGGTTGGCCATCGAGAGAAACTGGAACCACTTTAAGGTCTTATTTAGATCATTTAATTAGCTCTACATTCTTAAGAGAATGAAAAATGAATAATAAATAATAAAGACTTTGCGGTATTCTGATTTAATAATGTAATTATATTAGTTGTGTTACCACCCCCACACCACTAGAGGCAGTACCAACCCTAGAAAGATGCGACTAAGGAGCAGATTTAGAAGTACACCGAAAGCTAAGTTCAAATCCATAGACATAATATAAGGGTAGACGCCGCATTGGCCGCTCCGGCGCAGGAAATACGGCGGCCATCTTAGAGCGGTATAAACTCCTACTTTCCTCAATCAAAACAATAGACGATGCCTCAGCTCTGAGGGATATTATTGTTCGGATCTATGGATTATTGATGTGAGGGCTCCACAGACAGCATTTCACAAGTAAGATGGACATATTATTGTGTATTGTTGAGAACGAGAGTCTCAATCGATGAATCATAATTTGTATTGACACACGGAGC
>NW_006800901.1:2497-17011 GCF_000485575.1 Poecilia formosa | reverse complement strand
GTAATATGCTCTTTATATATGCTCTTTATACATCAATATCAGAATATTCCATTCCTATTCTATTGTTTTAGCCACTAAGCATATTTAAATACTTAAATAACTTAAATAACATACTTAAATAATACAATTGTTTATAAATGTAGCTTTGATAGATGTTTGAATATGGTTTACAGTAACAAAAAAGCGTGTTATGATCGATTAAATGCGCTGATCCGTCACTGTGCCTGTTAAATACATAGGACCGAGTGGAGTGGTATACCGCTCCAAGATGGCCGCCCTAAATCTCGTCAGCGACAATAGGCGACAGCGGGGCATGAGGCGTCTATCTTTATATTATGTCTATGTTCAAATCCATGCTGAGAGTGGAACTCCTCCAATCAGGGCTCCTCCGCAGCTCTGATTGGCTCAGCAATGTAACGTGATCCTCTGATTGGCTAAGCAATGTAACGTGATCCTCTGATTGGCTAAGCAATGTAACGTGATCCTCTGATTGGCTAAGCAATGTAACGTGATCCTCTGCAGCAAGTCATGGCAAAGCGGGGCGTCACCACGACTTTACACAGTGTGTCTTTACCTCCGCGGCAGAGGCTCCGCTAAATCCCTGAGACCGACTCACCGAACCCCTGGGGTTCGACCGAACCCAGGTTAAGAACCACCGGTCTAGAGGAAACACCCAGGAGTTTCATATATAAACCCTGCAGACACTCAAAAATCACTATGGCTCAGTGTTTTAAGTTTGCCAATATAAAAATGAACATTTCATGAAATATTCAGCCTGTCTTCAGTGTTTAACCTCTCTGTCTTAGACAAAGCTGCTGGCTGAACATCTATTAACTCTATTTTCTCTCTTCATCCTTTAAAACCGACTCAGATTCTCTGCTCAGATGTTTCTCTACTAGAAGAAGCTGCTGATGGAGATATGCTGACACTACTGACTTTTTCTAACATAGAAAGTTCTCCTAGATCAGTTCTTCTGTTTCTGTTTGTGTCTCTGCTCCGTCTTCTCAAACCTTCAGTCGTGGTACCGATCCAGGTTCTGGTTCTGGTGGAGGTTTCTTCCTGTTAAAGGGAGTTTTTCCTCTCCGTATTTGTTCATGCTCTTACAGGAGGAGTGAACGCTGCATATCAAACTGTCAATGCAGTCTGTTGGTTTACTTGGAAAGTTTTTAACCAGTTTAACCAGTAAACTGAATTTCACTGCATTAACTAGTTTTTTCTTGTAAAGTAATTTCTGATTGGGGCTGTGTACGTGTTCTGGATTGGGTTGTACCCTCTAATGCATTTTATGTCAACATTTAAACTGAAACAATGAGGCTTCCCAATGTTGTGGGATTCAGTACCAATGACCATTACATCACTACAAAAATTAAATAATCAAAGATTAATTTATTTACTTTTTATTTATATTTGTATCATGTTCGAATAAAATTTCATTTCATTTCAATTTCATTTCATTTCATTTCACTTTTGTGATTATTGATCAGAGCTCTGGGAGAAGTTCATAGCTTGCAACATTGTAGATCATAACCTGCTTTAAACTGAACCACATATTCCTCCCTGTTTAAAAAAAATATATCCAACATCTACCTTGGTCTGAGTTCTGTGTTTAACTTCATGCATTTTAAGCCGTCACTCCCTCCTGCTCCAGGATTCTGTTCTGTTGGTCGGGTTCTGATCAAACATTCAACTTCACAGAAAATCATAAATCATAGCCCTCCATCCATCCATCCATCCATCCATCCATCTATCCATCCATCCATCCACTGTATGGGTATCTCCATACACTGAATAAAAACACACTGCCACCTGTTTTTATTTACTGTGTGAAGTAAAATCAGACCACATTCCTTTTGTTTTAAATCAGTCACCAAAACTGTTTTATTTTCTGCATAAACTACAATCATGAGAAAATATGTAGAGAAATGAAAAAAGGTGGATGTGTCTTTGTCTTCATGGTATGTAAACTTCTGGTTTCAGCTGATCAAACCCATAAATCCCTCTCTGCCACCAGTTTAACCCTCATTGTGGGAACCAGAAGGTCAGAGGTGAGTTCTGGGTCTGGAGGAAGCCATGAACCTCCTCATCTGAGTTCCTGTGATGAAGATATGAAAAGGTTGTGAACCCTTTCACAGTGGTCATCCAGTGGGTATTGGATGCTTTATACACATTACAACATGTTGCCTTCCACTGTGGCCCACATGCAGAGTTTGTTGCTCATATTGTATTTTGGTCTCATCAGACAAAGAATCAGTTCCAGTTAAAATCCTGGTGGAGTTTAGAAAGATCCACATGTTTATGTAGGAGAACAGAAAATGACTTTTTATGACAGTTTCCCTGCATCTAATGGTTGCTATGGAGACAATTAATTAATTTTGAACCTTCTTAAATCTGCAGCAGTTGTAATAAATGATGCATCATATTTTCAGGATGGGTCTGAAGGTAATCTTAATGTTTCATTAAGTTTGAACTAAACGGTGATCTAGTTCCTCATGGATCCACCAGTTCCAACATATTTCATGTTTTTCAAAATGCAGATTAAAAACAACCAGCTGACCTGACTTGATCAGAGTTCATGCATTGCTTTGGTGTGGAGTGATTTTAGCTTCTATTGCTAAAATCTGCATTTAAATCAGTATCTGTGAGCGCCCTCTTCTGGTTGGAAGTGATAATTGTGTATGACAAATTATTTTATTTTAACATTTCATTAAAATGAGCTGTTACACTTTAAGACCAGTGTTCTCTCCATGATGCCTCAGCAGCTTTCCTCTTTGACCTCTGACCTCTGTGTTGTTTCCTCTCCTACAGATCAGACAATCAGAGCTGAACCTGGACAAACCATCATTCTGCCATGTGAAGCTGCTAGGAACAAGAATGAGTTAACTGTAGACTGGAGCAAACCTGATCTGGGAGAAAATGATCATGTTGCTCTGTATCGAAATGATCAGTTTGATGATGAGGGTCAGAATCCATCCTATAAGGACCGAGTGGATCTACAGGACAGAGAGATTAAGAACAGAGACGTGTCTTTGGTTCTGAAGAATGTGACGACTGATGATACTGGAAAATATGAATGTAGAGTTCATCCCAGTAATCGCAGGAAGAGATCTTATCTGGACAATGAACCCATCTGCATCATCACCCTGCAAGTTTCTGCTGCAGGTGAGTCTGACTGGATCAGAACCTGCAGCTGCTTCATGGTTGTTGATGTGAGAGAGAAACATGTCAGATCAGATGTTTGAGTTGAGACTGATCTCTGATCACTTAAATCACTAAGTGATCAGAGATCAGCAGGTGATGATCTTCAGTCAGATCAGACTAACTCCTGGTTCTGTTCTGCAGGGAGCAAAGATGAACTAAAGAAGGATGAAGGGACCAAGGAAGAACAACCAGAGGATGGAGGGACCAACACTGGACTGACAGTTGGTCTCTCAGTTGGACTCCTTGTTCTGGCTCTACTTGCTGGAGGTTTTCTGCTCTATAAAAAACTGAGACGTTCATCACAGGAACAGAACCAGCCTTCTGCAGCAGAAGCAGAACTTCAGGCTATGAATGTTGAAAACCATCAAGAAGCTGAAACGTGAACATCTAGACATTCATTTCTAGCAGGAAGAGACTTTCAGCACTGAGAGAATATATGAAGTTCAGCTCCAAATTATTCACTTCAACTGTTTCCATCATGGCTTTTTACAGCAGGGAACGAGCTGAATGTCTGAGACAATCAGTGAAAAGTTTTAAAAACTTCTTTTTATGGGTTTTTCCTAATCGTCCATCTTCTGTAGATATATGCTCCATCAGTTTTCATTACCTACAATGTGAGCTTATTTTATTCTCTGTTACTGTATTTGTGTGCAGCACTGTCAGCAGGTTAGATCAGATTTTTTGTAAAGTGACTAAATGTTTTTAGTCACTTTAGTTACAGACTCTACTGTGTATCTTTAAATATGTTTAAGCAGTAATCTCTTTCTCAACATTTGAAGAGAATGAACTCCATCTCCTCCTTTTTTACTTTTATTATGAACCTGAGAATAAGAACAGGTGAAGCTCCTGTTTCAGGGGAAATAAAAGGTAAATAAATCCTTTACTTTAAAACGGGATTTGACCTGACCCAAATAATCATTGACTTCTTTGTCAAATGAGTTCAATAATGACCATGTTGACTTAATGGGTTTTTGGAGGTGTGGGCCGTACGGGAGGGTTCCTTGTTTTTTTAAGGCTTTTGTGGCACCAGTGACCATTTTTCATTACTAGCTTGACAGGAAGACGGACAGATAATCTTTACCCAGGATTCTGCATCACAGACTGGACACCTGTAGCCTCAGGTGGTTCACCTGCTGCACCACTGAACATCTGATAGCTCAGAAATAACCCAGCATAGATGGAAAGCTGAGAAATAAACCTTTATTTTTAGGACGGACATGGAGAGAAGAGGAAGGACATCTCTCTGTTTGGAGATGAGGCAGAGGAAAGAACTGAACAGGACAATGATAGACTGTTACACCTTTAAACAGAATATTCTGATGTATTTGTCAAGCGCAAAACTTTACAAACAAAAATTTTATTTTGAAGAATTTGACTGACCAACAAACAGAAAAAATCAATGTTCATGTCTGTACATAAATGAATATGTACACCCAAAGTCATAAATATTAAAATACGATGCTTCTTGAAAGTATTCACGGTACTTTACATTGTCAGAATTTTATGTTAAAGCCTAAATGTATTCAGTTATTTTTCCTCAAAATTCTACACATAAATATCCCATTATGCCTGTCAAGTTAAATCAGCAAAGCTAAAGTTAAAATGAACATTTTGGAAAAACTTAATGACATTTTTTATTCATCTTATTTTTTCAATCAATCAAATTTTATTTAGCACATTTCAGCAGCAAGGGATTTCAAAGTGCTTTATGTAATTAAAATAAAAACAGAAAGAGATTTAAAAAACATAATTAAAACGTAAACAGTGAGAGAGAAATAAAAATAAATTAATAAATAGATAAAAAGAAAAACCCACTCTAATCCTAATTTAGCCATAATCAACTCTAAATGGGTGGGTTTTAAGTTGAGATTTAAAGGCTCTCAGTGTTTCAGCTGTTTTACAGTTTTCTGGAAGTTTGTTCCAAATCTGTGGTGCATAGAAACTGAATGCTGCTTCTCCTTGTTTGGTTCTGGTTCTGGATGCAGAGCAGAACCAGAACCAGAAGACCTGAGGGGTCTAGACGGTTGGTACAGCAATAACAGATCTTTAATGTATTGTGGTGCTAAACCGTTCAGTGATTTATAAACTAACAACAGTATTTTAGTCCGTTTTTAGATGAATCTCATCAGCAGTGCGATATTAATAAGCAACATAAGTAGGTTAATAACAGAAAAGAAAAACATTAATCACAAATTTATTATAAATAGAAATCACATTTAAATATTCAAATACTTTGCATGAAGTTCAAAGCTGATCTGTTTCCAGTGATTATTGATATTTCTGCAGCTTAAATGGATCCAGCTGTGATAGATTCAGCTGATTGGATTTAATTTAGAAAAACACACACACACACACCTGTCTCTGCCCAGTCCAGTCCTCAGGCTGAGCCCTGTGTCCCTCTATAAAGTCTGGATTCAGTCAGAGTCCCATCAGGGTCCCAGTGTTCAGGTTACAGCAGCAGAAATGTGAGAACTGGACAGAACTCCACTGTGTTGTCACTTCACATCCAAAATGGAGGACTGGTCGGTGGTTAGGGATTTGTGATGCTTAACAGTACAACTACAACAAAACAGATTATTTTAAATGTTCAGTAAAGGCATTTTTCCAAAGTCATTGGTGGATGCAGTTGGCCATATTAAGCCATCAGGTTCCCCCCAGGATCCTGTGCCTCCACGATTTTTTAAAGATATTTTACCTAGCATAGGGCAGCCTGTTCCTGTTCTTGCAATTATAAATAGCAGTCTGTCCTCAGGTGTGGTCCCTGCTAGTTTTAAACATGCAGTAGTGAAACCACTGCTTAAAAAACCTGGCCTTGATCAAACTGTTCTGGCTAATTATCAGCTGATTTCCAAGCTCCTTTTCTTTCTAAGGTTTTAGAGAAAATTGTGTACTGTCAGCTGACACAGTTTTTAGATGACAATGGCATTCTGGAGGTTTTCCAGTCAGGTTTTAAAACTCTTCAGAGCACAGAATCTGCTTTGATTAGAGTTTTTAATGACGTCTTTATTGCATGTGATTCTGGTCACCATGTTGCTCTGATGTTACTTGACCTACTGCTGCCTTTGATACAGTAGACCACAACGTTTTAATATCGCGATTACACCACATTGTTGGTATTGATGGCACTGTTCTTAAATGGTTCAGGTCTTACCTGGAGGAGAGAACATTTTCAGTGAATGTTCGTGGCTCTGAATCATCTGTTGCTTCAATGTCTTATGGTGTCCCACAGGGCTCAATTCTGGGCCCACTGCTTTTCTCTCTTTATTTACTGCCTCTGGGTTCTATCCTTAGGAAACATGGGATTTCTTTTCATTGTTACGCTGATGATTGTCAGGTTTATTTGCCCATAAAGCAGCAGGATGTACATTCAATCAAACATCTCCTGGCATGTCTAGGAGATATTAAAGCTTGGTTGGCCTTGAACTTTTTAAACTTTAATGAAAACAAAACAGAGGTGATGGTGTTTGGACCCAGTGGCTCCTGTGAGCCCTCCTCTGTTGACCTGGGACCCTTGGAGGAATATTTGAAACCTGTTATTACAGATCTTGGTTTTAAGGTGGACAGTGATTTTAAATTGGACAGCCAAATCAGAGCCGTGGTTAAGTCCAGCTTTTATCATTTAAGGCGATTGGCGTCAGTGAAATCTTTTCTTTCCAGGCAGCATTTTGAAACAGTGATCCACGCTTTTATTTCAACTCGATTGGATTACTGTCACTATATCTGGGAGTCAGTCAGTCGCTGCTCTCACGTCTGCAGCTAGTACAAAATGCTGCTGCACGACTTAGGACAGGAACTCGACAGGGAGCAGGTGACCCCTGTCCTGGCCTCACTTCACTGGCTGCCTGTATATTTTAGGATTCATTTTAAAATTCTTATGTTTGTTTTTAAATCATTGCATAATCTTGCCCCGGCTTACCTCTCTGAGCTTCTTCATCCTACATATCTTATCGGTCTCTCAGGTCAGCAAATCAGCTGCTCTTGGAGGAACCGAGAACAAAAAGGAAGCTCAGAGGGGACAGGGCTTTCTCTGTCATGGGCCCCAAATTATGGAATGACTTACCTTTGCAGGTCAGAGAGGTCCCTTCACTGTCCACTTTTAAAGCTCGTCTTAAAACCCATCTATTTTACTTGGCTTTCAACACCAGCGGGATCCAGTTTTAAATTGTATGTTTGTTTGTTTTTAAACTGTAAGAGTTTTTATTTTTTTATTGTTATGTTGTGTTTTATTGTACAGCACTTTGTATCAGCTGTGGTTGTTTTAAAGTGCTTTATAAATAAAGTTGGTATGGTTTGTTATGAATTGTTGAAAATGGAGTAAAATTAGATGTAATCATGCATGTTCAGTACAGTAAAGCAAAACTTATTTCAATAACATCCATGTTTTGTGAAATAATTTTATTTGAGAGAGTGCTTAAAGGTTGCAACATCACAAAAGCCCAATGTTTATAACAATATGTTAATATCTTAATTTAAGATTTTAAATTTGTTTTGCATTTGTGACATTTTGTTTTTCTTTCCTTAGACTTTGTGACTATTTTTTATTTCCTCTTTTTTCTGCTTTTTTCTTTTTTCACATCAAACTTTTTCTAATACTAATGTGCCTTGTCCTGCTGTGTTCTTTGAATTTTATATAAAGACTGGAAAAAAACACAAAACATGCCATAAATCTGCTTTTTAACTCAAAACATCACATGCAGCAATGAATTGTGGGTAATACACTTCACCAAACTCCGGCTGGAGGCGGACTCAGAGTAAGGGCGGAAACGGGATCCAACATGAGTGAAGGGTGGATGTGTTGAATGTAGGAGACACTACGACCTCTGACCTTCAACATGAACGAGCATCTGAAGGACAGGAAGGAGAAACGGGGGAGAGAGAGGACTGGGACCAGGTTTACATTCAGGTTCCACAGTTGACAGTGCAGGTCAAAGGTCAAACAACAAGCATAAAATCATAGAAAATGTCTGCAGATCTCAGATGTCTTGGGTCATTAATCTGGGGAAAGATCCAGAAACATTTCTGCTGCTCTGAATGTCCCAGTGAGCTGAGAAGGAAATCTGGAACCAGCAGGACTTTAACTAGACCTGCTGGCTCTAAAGTGAGGGATCAGGAGAGGATGGGTTTAGTCAGGGAGACCAAGAAGCTGATGCTGAGTCTGTCAGAGCTTCTGGGTTCCTCTGTGGAAAGAGGAGAAGCTTCAGGAAGGAAAACCATTTCTGTAGCGATCCACCAATCACAGAGGTCAGATGAATAAATAAAGTCTGGATTTTACCACCTGAAAGACTCTTTGACCAGGAGAAACAAGATCATCTGGCCTGATGAGACAAACTGAACTCTGCTGTGAAACCAGGCCAGTACCATCCCTACTGTGAAGCATGGTGGTGGCAGCATCATGCTATGGGGATTGAACTGTCAGGATAAAGGGAAGGACATCCTGGATGAGAACCTGCTCCAGACCTTTACCTCAGTCTGAGGTGATGGTTTATTTGTCACCATGACAACGACCCAAAGGTCATGGTCCTGACCTCAGCGGCTTCAGAACCGCTCTGTGAAGGTTCTGGAGGATCCAAACCAGAGTCCAGGCTGGAACCTGACTGAACGTCTCTACAGAGATCAGAACATGGCCGACAGACGTCTCCATCCAACCTGACGGGTCTGGAGGAGACCAGCCTGTCTGCAGAATGATGATCTGAACTGGAGGAGTCAGATTCAGCAAGAAGCAAAGGGTGTGAAAACTTATGTGATATATTTATCTATTTTGAAAAATGTTCAATAATCTCAAACTTGATCCCATGAGTTATTTCTCTGTAGAATTTTGCTGTGAATACATTAAAGATCCGGCTGCACAGTGGCGCGGTTGGTAGAGCTGTCGCCTTGCAGCAAGAAGGTTCTGGGTTCGATTCCCGGCCCCAGTCTTTCTGCATGGAGTTTGCATGTTCTCCCTGTGCATGCGTGGGTTTTCTCCGGGTTCTCCGGTTTCCTCCCACAGTCCAAAAACATGACTGTCAGGTTAATTGGCCTTTCCAAATTGCCCCTAGGTGTGTGTGTGTGTGTGTGCATGGTTGTTTGTCCTGTGTGTCTCTGTGTTGCCCTGCGACAGACTGGCGACCTGTCCAGGGTGTACCCCGCCTCTCGCCCGGAACGTGAGCTGGAGATAGGCACCAGCACCCCTCCCGACCCCATTGAGGGACAAGGGTGAAGGAAAATGGATGGACATTAAAGATCCATTGCAAAATTACACATTCATTCTCCTTTACATCTAAATATATGTAGTTCTGTAAACACTAACAAAAAATAGAATTAAGTTTTCACTTCAACTTTTTATTTACTGCACAGCTGCAGACACTGTTCTAAAAATAAAACCTGTTTTACTTCCTTAAGTGGAAAGATGTTAAATTTAACTTACAAATGAAAATTGATCAAATATTTATAATCACACTTGAATATGTGGATGTAACACTATTCAGTTTGTTTTAAACCATCTGTAGTTTATTTTACTGAAACCTGTGAAAGAAATGCTGGAACTCAGTGATGGTTCCTCTAACAAAGCTGCTGCTCTTCTGGTGAATTCAGTTCTTTGTCTTAGTTCATTTCATCCATCTCTCCTCCAGTCAGACATCTGCTGGAAATAACAAGGTATTTCACTTTCTTTGGTTTAATTATACAATCTCCATTTTACCTGTAAACCTGGTGATTTATCTAACCTAATTTGTGAAGGACTCAAAATATGAGGCAACATATTAATGATAAATGTTAGAATCCATGGCTCTCAGTTCAGTAATCAATGTCATGGTTGGTTTTACAGACCATGAAATACTGCAACAAGAAATGTTCATATATTTATTGTTCAAAGTGTTTTACATGATAAAAACAATGAAAAACATTTAATACTGTGATGAAATAAGAACCAATGAAAACATGCAAGTCATTATAATTAATCAGTGTTCCACTCTAATCACAGGAAACTCTAAATAAAACGGCTTTTAGTTTTGATTTAAGGAAATTAATAAAACTAAAGTCTGGTTCTACTCTAGGAAAACAGCTTCAGTCTCAGTTATTATCTATAAATACCTGCTTGATAAGCAGAGGTGAAATAAATGCTCTTTGTGAAGTTACACTGTGAAAAGTTAACAGCAATAATTCGGTTTAGTTTGGGATAAGAGACACAAGAGTGGAACAAAAGTGGAAGTAAGTAAACTTTATTTTTATAGCACCTTTCACAGGCATAAAAATCACAAAGTGCTTTACAAAAATGGAAACATGAATAATAAAAGAATCTATAATCAATGAACAAAATGAACCAAAAGCCAGTCTGAAGTCTTCAGACGTTTTAAACCCGTCAGTCGACTCGGAGCAGCCATTGATGGAGGGAGACGTTCCAGAGCCTCGGTTCCTCCACCTGAAACGCTCCGTCACCACGAGGTTTAAAACGAGTTCTGGGACCGACAGCAGAAGATCAGAGTCCTGGACGGACAGAGAGGCTTCAGAAGGTCCGATATATATGTGGGAGCCTCACCATGAAGTGCTTTAAAAGTTAACACCAACATTTTAAAGTGAGTCCTACAATACACCAGGAGCCAGAGCAGAGAGGCCAGAACAGGAGTTCTGTGATCGGCTCTGTGGGTTCTGGTAAAAAGCCCGGCTGCAGCATTTTGCACAGACTGAAGGGAAACCAAGGAGGAGCAAGAAACATTTCTAACCATTTGTTAATGTGATGCTTGGAACTGTTTCCTGATCAGATCCTCCCATAAAGACGTGCTGCCTATAGAAATTATATATTGTCATATTAATCATATTGTTTCACCGTTTCAGTAAAAACAAAATTCTGTTAAATGTGAATATGAACAATGAGACGTGTTTCTGACCAATGTACAGGTTGTAGCTTTAAAAAACTAAAAAAAACCAAACATGTTTAGAAGAACAAACCTCATAACCCTGTTAAAGGAAGAGGGCGGTCTTTATTTATCAGGAGGAAACGATGAGCAGAAGTCAGATCAGTCAGAGCCGCCATGATGGAAACATCTCTGCAGTTTCTGCTCTGTAAGTAAAGATCATTTATTTATTTAGTGATAATTTATTCACTGCTCTGGAAGAAACTGATTATAGAAAATATGATTTAAACTGTGTACTTATAAATTACATCATTGGAAACATCAGAAAGCTCAGCAGAAAAATAACCATATCTTCACTGCCTGCTAATGTTGGAGTTATTACAGTCACTGCTAAGTACTGTAGTAACTCCATGAACCCCAAAAAACTTAAAATGTCTTTTTTGTGCTAAACAAAGACAATAAGTGTCAAGTTTTTCAGGTTGGGTTTACTGTGTGATTCCCCACTTGAAATAGATATTTTCCACTGTGAAGTTTGAACTGGATTTCACTCAAAGAGCCTTTAATTTAGTTGACTCATCTTTATTTTTTGTATGATGGTCCACATAACACATAGGATGTAGGTGAAAAACCTCAAAAGAAACAAACATCTATTACATTCTGAAATTAAGATAAATACATTGTGAATAATCAGATTTCTACCCCTTTAAACCAGTTATTTCAAAAGTATAATAAATATTTTATAGTAAAATTCAACAGCAATAAATAAATTAGCATTTTTATCAACATTTTCTTAAATATTTTCACAAATATTCTGACCATTTTTTTTCTTACTTTAACCAATAAACACCAAGTGTATTTTTTTCTTCTTTTTTTAACTTACTAGCTTGACTTCAATAAGATTAAATGATTTGATACAACAATCAGAGTTCATTTGCTGCTCCAGTGAAATTCAGCAATGAGCAGCAGCATTGTGAGGCTGCCTTTCACAGTTGGTAGAAACGTTTGCACACTTCTGAATCTACAGGCTACCAGCACTGTTTGCTTCTCATGCTCTCAAACAGGAGTCACAGGTCAGTCACACCAAAAGAAGCTGCACTCTAATTGTTAGAAGATTGAGTCCACCTGGTTCTCCTCACTAACAGGCAGAGAGGAGCTGCAGAAAGGTGCAGCAAAAGGGGAATGGCAGATGGGAGCGGTTACCTAGCAGTTCACCAGAACAATAAGTTGTGTAAGAAAATTTAGAAATCAGATGTTGAGTCGTTGTGAATCTATAGATTTAATTTGAATAATTTTATTGTAAAATCAAATCTCTGAGCTTTAAATCTGAATTATACAGTAAATACAAGCATGTGGAACTGATGAAATATTAAATTACTAATACATGTCATTTCTATTCAGTTGTGACTTTACTGGTTTGGTGCAGCATCAATAAAGGTTGGTAACTTTTACACTGTTAAAATGTTTGAAATTGTATTAAAAATATTAAGCATTACAATAATTATTACATTTTGTATAATTTTCAACAATTATTAAACTCATGAGTATATTTCACATTTCAGTCTCTCCAGCTGCTCTGACTGTGAGTCCCAGCAGATCTCAGTTCTTTAAAGGAGAATCAGTGACTCTGATCTGTGAGGATGAAAACAGCTCTGATGGAGGAACTGTGAGGAGAAACACAACCAGAGGAACCAGGAAGGGATGTGAAGGATGGGGCAAATTAAATGGTTCTACCTGTAGCATCAGCTATGTTTTAGAAAAGGACTCTGGCCTGTACTGGTGTGAGTCCATGTCTGGATCCTCCAGCAGCAGCAGCAGCATCCAGCTCTCTGTCTCTGGTAAGATCAGACTGTGGAGTTAGTGTTGCTGTGTGGAAATGGATGAAATGCTGTAGTTTGTCTCTGTGTTGAGGTGGATCAGTGATCCTGCAGAGTCCTGTCCTCCCTGTGATGGAGGGAGATGACGTCACTCTGAGCTGCAGAGCAAAGAGTCCAGCCCACAACCTCCCAGCTGCTTTCTATAAAGATGGCTCCTTCATTGGTGATGGACCATCAGGTCACATGACCCTCCTCCATGTCTCCAGCTCTGATGAAGGCCTCTATAAGTGCAGCATCAGCGGTCAGGGAGAGTCTCCATCCAGCAGGATCTCTGTGGAAGGTCAGGAGGTTCAATCATCCAGCTGTCTGAGTCCTGATACATGTTTAATATTTAATAAATATTTATATTCCAGAGAAACCAACCACCACCTCTTCACCTGCAACCACTCAGCCTCCTCCTCTGCCTACTAACTACACTCTCTATTCTATTGTCTGCATCATTCCACTGGTTCTATTGGTTCCACTGGTTCTACTGGTGAGGCGAGGAATTCATAGGAAATCTGACAGTAAGAGACTCTAAATATATTATTAATGTTTGTTTTACTGAATAATTTTAGATGTACATTTAAAAAACTGTAATAACCATATCCAGTAGTTTTTCCATCCTTTTTTTTTTGTAAATCTAACTCACATTTCCAAACAGCTGATAGTTTCTCATTAAAAGGTTTTATTCCAGTCAGGATTTATTGTTATGAACAAAGTTTTAACAAAGTGAATTAATTGTTTATTTTTTATTCCAGGTGAAGAACAGGAAGTTGAAGATGACAGAATCATCTACAGTGATGTCAGAATAAAACAGCATCATGAGAAAAAAACATTAAATAAAGGTCAGTTTGTTTTTGATGTTGTTTTACTTTATCAGGATATTTTATTATAAAAAAGCAGATCATTTCAAAACTGGAATATTTGCAGATTATTATTTGTTTTACTCTGTTTCAGTTTCTACAGGCTATGTAGTTAAAGTTTTACCTCGTTTTCAGGATTGAGACTCAGTGGATAAAAGATTTAAGATCAAGTCCAGTTTTTATTCCTGTCTCATGTTGGTTTGGTACAAGTTGCTCAGTGTGAATGTGTCTCTAGTCAGGAGAGCATTAGGTCATAAACTTGGCCCAGGAGTTCCTGACAGACCAGCTGTTTGTAGATATAGATACATAGATTCTATCCTGGGTCATTTTCAGCCAAAATCTATACAATAAATCATATTTGTTCATGTTTAAAGTGTAAATAATATTCAACAGACACAACATTTTGAAGTTGTAAAGATAAAACCATACTAACCTGAATAAAGCTGATAAAATTGGCATCATCTGATGTCTGGTGGAGAAACCAGAACCAGAACCAGAACCAGAACCAAACAGGTCAGAGGTTCTTATCACTGCTGAGGGTTTTCATTTTTAACTCTGAAGTTTTCATCACCATCTTTATGTTTGTAGTTTTCATCTTCATGGATGATATAAACTGATTGTATCTCATCATGTCAGTGACTAACAGATCATCTTCCTCAGAGAAACGAGATGAAGACGAATCTGGACCAACGTGAAGGAAACTCAGCAGCTGGTCAGGAGCCCAGACATAGAAACACAGAGCATAGATCTATTAATGCTGTTAAA
>NW_006800901.1:0-2128 GCF_000485575.1 Poecilia formosa | reverse complement strand
TTAACTCAGTATCTCTCTGTCATGTCATTATTGTCTTTCTAAGCAGCTGATTTTAAATTGAAACATTTTTTCATGTTTTTGATCTTTGCTGCTGTAATATTGACTCTAATTAAAATCAGTTTTATTGCATGTAGCTTTACATTCTGTATTTCTGTTTGTTTATAACATAAATGAACCATTTCTTGTTTTTCTGATCAGAAATGGATCCAGCTGCCGTTTACTCTGCAGTGAGAACAGACGACATTAATTATGGACAGATTGTCATCAAAAACAAGAAACTAAAGTCAAAACCAAGAGGTAAAAATCTCCTCAATTATTTTCATTCAGTTTGAGATCGTTGCATATTTTATAACTGTATTATAACCAGAGGACTTAAGGTTTAATGTTCCTGATAAAAAAATAATA
This sequence comes from Poecilia formosa, assembly GCF_000485575.1. Classification (NCBI taxonomy): domain Eukaryota; kingdom Metazoa; phylum Chordata; class Actinopteri; order Cyprinodontiformes; family Poeciliidae; genus Poecilia; species Poecilia formosa. The sequence goes on along the minus strand of NW_006800901.1, from coordinate 1,723 downwards.
AAGTTCTAATATTTCATAATGATTAGATTTTTTATCTGAACTCAGATTTTCTCTCATATTAAAAGAAAAAGGCTCCATAATGAGACGTAACATCTGATGTTTAACATTAATTAAATGTTCATGTAAACGTTTCTGTTCAGAATCAGTAAAAACTGCATCACTAATTTTAACGACTGAAAGTTTAAAACACAAAAGGTCATTGTGAATTTCAGCATTTCAGATTTTTACTGACTGAAATATAAACTTTCATCTTCCACAGTAAAACTGAGTCGGTCAGATTTCTGCTGGGTTTGTTGAAATAAACTGGAAAGAATTAAAATCTGTTTGTGATGAAAAGATTCAGATCAAATCTGGAGCTTTGAGTTGGGGAAGAAATGAGGTCAGACTGTTAGAATCAACCTGCACATTTTCTTAATAAATACATCAGTTATATCCCTTACATTGTTATTTTAATCTGTGCTGGTTTCACACTTATTGATCAAGTCTTGTTACTATTTGAATCTTTAAAGTATTAAAGTCTTCAGCCTGCTGCTTTCTTCTACATGTAACAAACTGCATCAGTGGTAACTAAGTATCTATATTTTATTTCATTTTCTTCCTCATGCTACTCTAACACGTCGTCTCCTCCCTGCTGAGCCCAGCAGACTGAAGCGTCTCTGTGGTTTTGGTCTTTTGGTCATTTTGTTCCATCCGTTTATTTTCTACTTTGTGGTGAAACGTCAGTTTGCTCAGATACATTCTGGTTTCACAGCCATGAATTATATTTAGCATCAGCTGCAGAGGTGTTAGAAAACTAAACTCTTCATGAAGCAAAAACAAAGTTTTTTTTATTAAGTTAATCTAATATTATTTCTGTTTCCTGCAGGTTCTGATCCAGATGCAGTTTATTCCTCAGTGAAACAAGAAGAAACCAGAAGGATCAGAAACTGATCTACATTTATAGCTCTAGCATACTTTGATAGCATAAAGTAGCATGTATGTAAACTCTTAATGTGTTTCATTGAAATATTAGTCTAATTATTAGACACTTGTTACGGCCCTGGGCCTTGTGGGCCTGGTTTGCAGGTGTCTTGGTGTCCGTTATGCTCCTCCCCCTTACAGGTGACTCGGATCCGGTGATTGGGCGTGCAGAGTATTTCAACCTGGCTGTCCCCGACTTCAGTGTCGCTGGTCGCCCGCAGCGTCCACTCTGCTGTCGGAGATGTTTGGTGGCCCGGCCTCAGTTTCCCTTTTGTTGCACCTTTGATTTTGTCTTTGTTTTGGCACTACAACATCTCCATATGCATTCATACAACACATCCAAGCATTTACATTACACCACTGATACTGATTTCCACAATCCATTGTTGTTTTGTTAATAAATACTTATTTTTGTGCACTTTAACCACGGCATGGTTTCACGTTTTTGTTACGACCCTGAGCCAGTCGTAACAAATGGGGGCTCGTCAAAAGCTAAATTCGTAAATTTGCTGGTTTGATTGTGTGATGTATTTCACTCATTGTTTTTCGTGTTGTAGGAGTGAGCAGTGACGTCATCGTGTGGGTTGGACGCGGCTTTGTTAACCCGCTTGCTTGTTGTGGGCAGCTGTGGCGTGTTTGGTAGGTTGGTCCAATTTTCAGGTGAGTGAAATGCTTTGGGCTTGTGCATCAGTGATGGTTCTGTTTTAGTGGCTGTGTCTCCTGCTGGGATAAGAGGTGCTGTCGCTTTAGACTTCACCTGTTT
>NW_006800900.1:38879-52157 GCF_000485575.1 Poecilia formosa | reverse complement strand
TACAGGTGAAACAAGTAACTGTAACTTTGGTATCAAATAATTAGAATAATGAATTATTCTTGGTTTCTTTTCAGAAATGTTTGTATCATGATTATAATAAGAGTAACTAATAAGTAATGGTTATTATAAAATTACAAATGAATGCTAAATCAGAGAAACTAAAAGGTTATAAATGTGATTTTGACATTGAACTTGAAACGTGGTGAAATGTGTAACTGTAACTAAAGGTCACTGATGTGTTGGAGGTAGATGGTAGGTGAAGGGTCAGGGGAAAAGAGGAAGCGGAAGGAGAGCAGAGGTAACCAAGGCATTAGGTCATTAGGACAGACATCATGTCTCCAAGATGGTCATGGATATGAGATCATCTGTCCAAGCAGTCAGTACGGAGGAAACAGGTGCAGAATTCAGACAGGGATCTGAAAGTGCAGCTCAGGAGAAATAAAGTTCATCTGTAGTCTGAGGCTAACTAAAGAACAGTTGACATTGAGTAAAAACGTCCATGAGGAAAGAAAGTGTGTGGCTGCTGATAAGAATAAAAAGACACCAGACAGGAGGATCGAGGTTCTTTGTTCCGCAGCGTTCGAGTCGAGCAGATGGAGAAGCAGAGTCAATGGAGGGCTGCGTGATGATACCCCGGGACGACTACGCGCTGCACAAGAAAGGGACAAGATCTGTTTACCCACAACCCGGGACTCTGATTCGACTGCGGCCCTGCACTCAACCCAAAGGATTACAACGATGCTGCAGTGGACATGGGGAATAGACAAAGATCTTTTGTGGATAAAGAACTGAGTTTGATGAGGATTCTCACCAGTTCAACTTTGGATTTATTCTGAAAGGATCCTGCCAAGACAAAGACAGGACTCCATCCATGGACGTTAAAGTTTTCTGCTGCCAAGATCGTCTCTGCATCTGGGTTTGAGTAATACTGCCTCCCCCCAAAGCCTTTATTTAGATTAAGACACAGAGTAGGGTTAGAAGTAGGAGTAATTTATGATGATTCTTGAAAGTTTCAATTTCTTAATTTTTTATTGAGATGTTGTATGTCTTTTCCCTTGCTAAAGCTTGCTAATAAAATACTAAAGTCTAATTTGAAGTTGTGGACAGTTAAATTAATTGAGTCATCTAGATTCAATTTCTCTGATCATCGTAAAATCAATGCTTATGGTCCTAGTAAATCAGGGTAGCTTCGTAAGTTCTTTAGTTCAGATAAATAATGTCCCTGGGACTTATTCCTAGTCGCTAAAATTATCTAAGCCGGTTACCAAGTGCACGTTAATTATAGGGGAAGAGCTACCGTTAACAGATGTGGTTCATGAGTTCGGACATCGGCGGGGCTACTCCTATGTCTGAGACATGAACTGAAGCGGGGCATAACGTCTGGATGAAGGTAGTTAGAGCTTAGACGAATCTTTCCCGCTCCCAGCTTAAACAAAAGTTCTCTAAATTCTTATCTGCGGTAATACTCGGGAATTAGAGTCTTTTCGGACCCGTGAGACGGAGAGCTGGTCAGTAGTCAGTCTGCTAGAGATGGGAGGAGTTAAGGGCATGGCTGAATACTGAGAATTAACAATATCTAAGAAAGTAGAAGGTAAATATTAGGTTTTTTTAAGAAAATATCTGTGTGGGCACGATTATTGAGCAACTATTAGTGAGCAGAATTTTTATGAAAATGAATTAAAACTGAAAATTTTCCAATATGACTTCTTTATTGTCATCAACTCAAAACTGACAAACATTTCTGACATTAAAATAAATCAGTGACCAATATAGCCACTCTTCTTTTCAATAACAGTTATAAGCCTTCATTACTGTAGTCTCTCAGTTTCTTGATCTATTAATGATCAACTTTTCTGTCGCAGCAGTCGCAGCCTCCCAGTTCAGAGATATTAACTGTTTCCTTCACTGTAAATCTCTTCATGGGGTTTAGATCTGGTGAGGAAAGGGGTTCACTTCATTGTTCTTTCATCTTTAAGGCCTTTACTAGCCACATAGTGGAGGACTTTGATGCATGAAATGGAGCATTGTGCTAAAAATTGAGATCTTCTTGAAAGATGCAGCTTCTTCCTTTACCACTGTTTCTAACTACAGCTGGGAGAAAATGTTTTCTAAAAACTGGCAGCAGGTTTTTGAGTCCATCTTCAACTTGAAAAGGTCCAACTAGCTAATTTTTAACACCTGCAACAGCAGCCTCGGTTAGCCAGCCAGGTGGCAGGACTTGTGTGATATTATTTAAGAGCAAAACAAATTATCAATACATATATATATAATTATTTTGCTTATGTAACCCGCAGTTAGTCAATTAAGACTTTTATTTTTGCGGGCCCACTTCCTGTTTTCCCCAAACTCTTCCACTTATTTAAAGCCCTGCCTCCAGCCGTATGAACAACATCACCTGTTCCGCTGTGATTGTGGCTGGCTGTTGGCGTTCTGCTGAACATTTTCACCCTGGAAATTAACCCAATTCTCTGCATCTACTCATTTGATCTCTTGGTGAGTTTTGTTGTAGCATGGCACTATCGGTTTGGCATGCATGTCTGCTTGATTGCTCATTGGAGCATTGTTTTTTTTAGAACTGTTGCCGTTTGTACCTGGGCCGTCACCAAGCTCGCAGTTTGGTACGCCCCACTCTCTGCAAAGGTAACTCGATTGCTGATATTGTGCGTGTTTTGGCACTTTTTGCAATTAAAATAAGATGTAGCTACATTTACCTTTAAATTGATATTGCGCAGTACATTTAATTTCTTTTCCTCATTTTGATTGAGTATTTGAGTTATTCTATTTTCTTTGATATTTTGAAAGTTAACTTTGATGTCAACTTTTCAAGTTTAACCTTAATTGATTAGTTTGAAATGATTATTCTTTTTGTTTAAATTATGGTTAATTTAACCTGATTGAAATGAAATGTTTAATTAGATATTTAATAATTGTAATGATATTTGTTGCATTTATTTGTTAAGATACTTAATGGGTTTTCTGGCCTTTTAGGTCGGTTTTTTTTATATGATGGATCAGAACCTGAGCAACTGATGGCGAGCTAAAAAGGACAAGACCTCTAGGACTCTTGAATTTGTTATTTGAATTTATTTGTGTGTTTGTAATTGTTTTGTTTGTTGTTTCCTCTCCCCCTTATTTTTCCTTGTTCTCAAGAAAAATTCTATAATACATTTGCACGAAACACCAACTAAAACAGTTTCCTTGTGTTTTTCAATCACACATCAGGCTCCTTAAAGAAGCGTTTTCTGATATCGTAGTTAGCTGCCTAGCCCATTACTGTTACACTTAACATTTCCTAGCATGTTGAATTTTTTTTTCTAGAATTTCATGATTCTTTTAAATAATATTTACACACAAAAGACTGGAAGCCACTGTCATAAACATGATTGAAAAGGAATAACAGAATAGCTTGTCATCCATCCACCCATCCATCTTCTAGGTACCCTTTTCCCTAATGGGGTCAGGAGGTGCTGGTGTCTATCTCCAGCTAACGTTTTGGGCGAGAGGCAGAGTCACCTGGAGAGGTCGCCAGTCTGTCTCAGATAGCTTTGTCATGTTGAGCTTAAATGAATTCAGCTTTGATAAGTCAAAGGACAGTAAAATGTTTGAGGAAAAGAAGACTATGATGGTCTCTGCCCATCATGGAGTGATGAGCAGCTAGTGGCTGGTTGGATGGTCAGCGCTGAAAGCCAACTCATCTTTGAGGCGTCCAGCCAACATGTGAGACCAGACCTGCAACTGTTTGCTACTTACTACACATTCAAGCTAAAATATCAAGATGAAGCAGCAAAGACTTTGAAGCTTATTCAACAGTAAAACTACTCCATGATTATATTTTGAAAACTCTTTACAATGAGTAAAATACAATAGGAAAGTTTTAGGAGCTACAAAGCAAGTTATAGTTAACAGTTGACCAATTTGGTGATGTGTTAACTTAATGTATTTAAAAACAGAATAATCCACATTAAGTAAAGAACTTTTTTATATTACATTGATCTTCTTCCTTCAAGTTGCCAGTTTTCCAAAGGTTTTTCATATTTTCTATTGTGTTGTTTAGGCTCTTCACTGAGGTTAACCCAGATCGAGGCACAAAGACCATCTATGGAAAGGTGGCGTCTAGAAAAGTGTTGGGTAAATTCTATTATCTGCTATTTGTTATATCTTTATTATGCTCTTAGTTTATGTATTCTTACTTAATTAATTTAGTCATATGTTTTAAGAAATGTTTCTGTATTGTTAATCACTCTGCTTTCCTTTCTCTGAAGGCCTCTCTGAAGAAGAGCAGTGACAGCAGCTCTTCACAGAACGGCCTGCTTTGACCTCTTGGATAGCTATAAAACCATCGCTGTGAAGATTCACAACTTGTCCTGCTTGATCCTGGGTCAGGAACTGGATAAGCTAGTGCGAGATAGATTGTGTTGTTAGTTAGCGATAATCGTGGTGCTGTGACTGTGTGATGAAGTGTTTTCCCCCTCCCTTTAGAGTTACAGCGCTCTCTGTGATTAGGGATCCTAAAAACAATAAAAAGAGAGGGGCAGGCAAATGTGCTTCAGCAGTAGGAGATTTGTAACTGAAAGCACATCTCTGTCTGTTCTCCTCGCGAGTATTAAGAATCTAACTTTCTCTTGTCTTTCCTGTGTTATTTTCTGTGTTTAATAGGTGTCAACTCTGACATAATTTGGTCCTTCGAGCCGGATCTCAACATACCGGAAGGATTCCAGCGGCTAAGGCGGATGCCAGTAGAGACCGTGCACGGCAAGCTTCCTAGTGGAAGCTTTTCAGAACCTGTTCAAGGGCTGACACTCTGCCTGCCTGCTAGGATCTGAAGGTTGACGACACTCCAAGGAAAGGCAACAGGGGTGAGTGATTCTTGGTTTGGCGGGTGACTGGAGGTCATTGCGCATATATAAAACCCTGTCAATTCTAGACTCTAACAGGTAACCAATTAATGCCCAAAGTCCGCGTAGGACAGCGAAAGTCCTAGCGCAAAGTTTTTGCGTAACAGGCGGACGGAGCCTGGTGCTGCAAGGCTGGAGGCCTTGTCCTGTTAGGCTGCGGGGCCTGGCTAATACCTGTGCTAAATGGACTGCGGAGTCCGGCGACGACAGGCGCTTAATTTCCGTGGAAGAAAAAAAAAGTGTGAAAGTGAGAGTGATTGGAGGTTTAAATACCACTCGGTATTTTACCTCATATAAAACAGTAGGGTTGTAAACAGCAAACCTCTTGTGGATGCAAAGGCAAGATTCTCCCACTCGAAAGAGTTGAAGCGGGGAATACCACATCACGGTATTTTTAATTGCTGGCCTACTGAAACCAACTCCAGTTCATAGGACTCCCTAGGAGTCAACGAACCTGGACCAAATTTTAATTAAAAAATGGGGAAAGGGATCAGCAAAAATAAACCAACTGACAGTCTAAAAACAAATGACTGGAAATATGTCGAAAACAAGGACCCGCGCAAAATGAAACATTTGGATAAATGGATAACTACCTATAACTTTGACGGCCGACTGAATTCACAGAAACTAACTTTGCTACAGGATAACATAAAGCAAAAAACAAAGTCAAATCCAAAAAAGATGCACGCAGAAGGGTATGATGATATAGAATTTTGGTTAAAAGAAGCTTTAAAAAGAGAAGGGGAAAAATCAATCTAGGACAAAAACAGAGCAAAGTGTAGAAAAGAATCTGATGTTCCATAGAAATGAAGATAATGAAACTGGGCCGGGGAGATATCAGACGGTGCAGCAGTCAGTGGCGGGAGGAGGTGAAGACATAGCAGTAGATAAAGGGGATGAAAGCAAGGGCAACAACACTGAAGGGAAAAAACAGACTGAAAGATTATACCCTGAAGTGCCTTCACCCTCAGAATATGAAGAAAAATTTAGTGAGAGACCCAATACTAGATCAAAAGGAGAAAAGTATGAGTGGTCCAAAAAATGGGGAGAAAGCCTAGTGCAAGGAGCGACGGCTCCTCCAGAGCCTCCTCCCCCCTTCCTCCAACATTCAACAGAAACAGAAAATCAACAACATACAGCTGGCTTATATCCCATGATAGAAGTAGCAAATCCTAATATAGGGGGAGATGGGGCGAATCCCACAATTCTGGTGTACAGAACGTGGACCTTGGAGGATGTTAAGAAGGCATTAGAAGGGTTCACATCTCCTAAAGAGGATGTGAATAGTTTTGTAGAAGAAATGGAAGATCTGCGTAGATCATATAACTTGAACGGACAGGAAGTCCAACAGATATGGATGACAGCTTTAAGCTCCGACTGGCATCACGTTCGGGGAGACTGGAGCCCAGTACAGGGTGATCCTCCTGCAGTCCTTGCACACAATTGTCAAGAATTAACAACTAGAGTGAAGGCTTTAGCAGCAAGGACAGTTCAGAGATACCAACGCAGAGCAAATTACATTGAGATAAGCAGAGTCAAACAGAAGGAAGACGAATCTTTTGAGGACTATAGAATAAGAATGACAAATGTGTTTAAAATACATAGTGGATTAGTGGAAAGTGGGGACGACAACAGCGCATATAAACAACAACTGAAAAACGCATTGCATGCAGGGTCAAAATAAGGAATAAATGCATGGGTAACCAAACATTACATAGCATTGGGAACTGGGACTCTAGATGAATACATAACTCATGCTATTCATGCAGAAAAAGTCACAAAAGAAAAGAAAAAAGCTTCAGGAGCTTTTTTCCAGGAGGAGGAACAAGTGTTTTATCAGGAAAAAAGAGGAAAAGGGGGGTTCAGAGGCAGAGGTCAACATTACAGAGGGAGAGAGAATAAAAGAGGGAGAGGATACGGCCGACAAAACAATTCAGGATGCTGGTGTTGCGGACAAGAAGGGCACATCGTTAGAGATTGTCCACATAGAATCGGATTAAATTCATCAGCATGACTAGAATCGGAAAAACTGGAAGATACAGAAGTCCAATTGAATCTACAGGACCTATTATCTATGGACAGTATTAGACCAGAAGTAACTCTTTTCATAAATGGTAAACCTGTAGTTTTCCTTTGTGACACTGGTGCATGTAGAACAACATGCAGGGAAAAAATCCCAGGGGTAAAGATGAGTGGGGAAACTATCACAGTAAGATCCCCTGGGGGGAAACTTACGCAAGCCAACGAGTCAGAGCTAGTATGGCTCAGAGATCCACAAGGTCAGGCTTGCCAAATGTCCATTTTGATGCTTCCAGAATGTCCAGTAAATCTACTGGGGAGAGACGGTCTCTTACAGCTAGGATTAGCTTTGATTCCAACTACTGAGGGACACATTGCTGTTAAAAGACGGTCGGAGATGAAAAGGGGAGATTTCTTTGTAGTCCAGGGATGTGGAGAACCATATTATTATTATTCGTTGGAAATCCCACATAAACCTCCACACAACAGCGCGCAAGCACTCCTGGACGAGGGGCGTAAAGTAGTCTCCGCCCCACAGGATCAAAAGTCTCCTGAGGACCTACATATCACCCTTTGGGTCAAAAACACTCCTGGGCCTGATAGGAACTATGAGGCCGAAATCGAAAAGGTTACCCCAGCCATGATAAGGGTGACCTACCTGTACACAGACACAGAGCATAATGCGGTGGCAGCTGTTGCTCTCCCAGACAAACTGAAACCATTAAACAAAATGTGGAGATCTCTCCATTTGCCTCTTTTCAAACAAAAAGAGGTGCAGTGGAGTCATTTAGGCAGAATTGTGGAAGAAGGGAACGCAGCTACCGATTGGGTAACAACTTCCACAAATCTAGCAGTCGGCCAATCTACTGGGCTGACCAGGAAAACATTGAGCTGGTTTGTGTCGGTGCAAAAGGGACAACATTTACACCCCAGCAGACACTGACAACTGATGTTATCAGAAGAAGAGGAAGTCCTCCTCAGGGACATTCCTGAGAATTTATGGTCTGAAGGGCCTACAGATGTGGGCCTTGCCTGTGCAGATTAGGCCCAAAACAGAGTTTAGACCAAGAGTGAAACAGTATCCCGTCAAGAAAGATGCACAGGAAGGCATAAAACCGGTAATTAAAGACCTTATTGAAGCAGGAGTCATAGTAGAGTGTGAAAATTCTCCATGTAACACTCCTATTTTTCCAGTAAAGAAACAGCCTCCTTCTACTGGGTGGCGTATGGTCCAAGACTTACAAGCAGTAAACAATGCGGTGGTTCAGAGGGCCCCTTGTGTTCCTGATCCACACACATTGTTGAATTCTCTTAGACCAGATGCAAAGGTATTCACAGTAGTCGACATCAGCAATGCCTTTCTCTCAATACCAATAGAAAAAGAAAGTCAATATTGGTTTGCTTTTACTTTTGAAGGAAAAAGGTACACATACACCAGACTGCCCCAAGGCTATTGTGAAAGCCCTACAATTTTTGCACAAGTTATGAGCGCGAGCATGTCAACATTTCAACCTCCAGGAGGGAGTCAAATTTTATTATATGTTGATGATGTTTTATTGGCATCTCCAGACAGGGAAACCTGTCTGCAAGACACTTTGGCGCTTCTGACACATTTATCTGAAGAAGGTCATAAGGCGAATAAAAATAAATTACAACTATGCAAGACACAAGTAAAATATCTGGGTCATAATTTGGGTGCGGAGGGGCGTACCATCATGGAGGTTAGAAAAACAGCGATTCTTCAAGCGCCAAAACCACAAACAAAAAACAAATGATGTCATTTTTAGGTTTGACAAATTACTGTCGAAGTTGGGTGCCTAATTATGCGGAAATTGTGGCACCTTTAAACAAATTAATGTACAGTGAAGATCTCAAAATGTCCTCTCCATTGAAATGGTCAGATGTAGAGGAAGAGGCATTTTGCAGAATAAAACAGGCCCTTGTGTCAACCTCTGCCCTAGCTTTACCTAATTATCAAAAACCTTTTGTTCAGATGGTGGACTGCAAAGGTCATTTCATGACCTCGGTGCTGGTACAACAACATGGTGATAAAATGAGACCGGTCGCATATTACTCCTCTAAACTAGATAGTGTGGCGTGTGCGTTGCCTCACTGTGTGAGGGCTGTTATTGCTGCTTCCATGGCTGTTGAAGTTGGCGCTTCTATTGTACTATTCCATCCATTAACGCTAAAAGTACCACACGCGGTATCAGCACTACTACTACAGACAAATGACCTTTTTATCACCTGCGAGACCTCTCTCGTGTATGTCCACCCTGTTGTCTCAGCCTCATCTGACCATTGAAAGGTGCACAGTGTTAAATCCTGCGACACTGTTACTTGTCACAGATGATGGCACAAAACACGACTGTCAGGAACTAGCAGAACAAACGGCTAGAAGTAGAAGCGATTTAAAAGATTTACCATTAGACAAAGGCGAAACACTCTTTGTAGATGGTTCCTCAAAGAAAGACGAACTAGGAAAAACTCAAACTGGGTATGCAGTGGTAACTGATAAGACAGTGCTGAAAAGCTCCCTCCGCATTATTCAGCACAAGCCGCAGAACTAATTGCACTTACCACAACTTGTAAACTTATGAAGGATAAAACAGTAACGATTTATACTGACAGTCAGTATGCGTTTGCAACTGTTCATACTTTTGCACAATATTGGAAACATAGATGTATGGTAACATCAACAGGAAAACCAGTGACGCATGCAGAATTGTTAAAAGAATTACTTGAAGCTGTACAACTCCCAAAGCAACTCGCAATCTGTAAATGTGCGGCACACACTGCAGGGACAGACACAGTGTCCCTGGGGAATGCGTTCGCTGATAAGATGGCAAAGCAAGCAGCGGCAGGAAAAGTCACAGTGTTACATTTAGAAGAAAACTCAATCCTATGATCAAAAATTTTACATGAAATGCAACAAGCAAGTCCACAAAATGAAAAAGAATTATGGACAAAGAAAGGAACAACAATAATAGATGATATCTATAAAAGCTCTGACAATAAACCTATTTTACCAAAAAATCTATATAAATGGGCTGCAATATCGAGCCATGGCGTGTCGCATGTCTCGACAGGGGGAATGGTCGGACAAGTACATCAATATTATACTACTTATGGATTTATTTCTTATTCAAAAAATTTTTGTAGAACTTGTTTAATTTGCGCAAAACACAATTCTCAAGGCAACCTAAGACCGCGTAGAGGAAAATTTCCAAACCCACAATACCCATTTCAAGTTATACACATGGACTTTATAGAATTAAATAAAAGTGAAGGGAAATAGTATTGCTTGGTGATAAATAATGCTTTCTCAAAATGGATTGAACTTTTTCCAACTAAAAACCCTGACGCTCTAACAGTAGCAAAAGCACTCTGCAAAGATATCATTCCCAGATACGGAATTCCTGAGAAAATATATAGTGATAATGGCACTCACTTTGTAAACCAAATTATAAAGAAAATCGGAATTATGTTTCACATAGATCTAAAAAATCATTGTGCCTACCATCCTCAGAGTGCTGGGTTAGTGGAAAGAATGAACGCTACAATTAAAAACAGACTAAAAAAATGTATTGAGGAAACCGGTAGGCCCTGGACACAATGTTTAGATTTGGTAAAGTTATACATTAACATTACAAGTACATCAGGGCTCACACCTTTTGAAACATTGTTTGGAAGGCCGTACAGACTGCCGCATTTTAAAAATCAATGGGAAATGGATGAGGAAGCTAATTTAGCTGATTATATCAGAACCATGTTAGAAAAACGGAGACAAAAGGAAACTGAGGATCCTCCTTCTGTGTCCCAGCAGGAAGATCTATTAGTGGAGCCTGGAGATTGGGTGCTGATAAGGAGCATAAAGAAGAAACACTGGTATTCTCCTAAGTGGGACGGGCCATACCAGGTGCTGCTGACTACTCCCACAGCTGTAAAAATAGCAGAAAGGTCAACTTGGGTTCATCTGTCACATTGCAAAAAGGTCATTTCAGCTCAAAAGTAAAAGTTAAAAAAAAAGAAAAAAGAAATTAAGTTCCAGAGACTCACTGACCTACAGGGCAAAGGCCAGAGTACAAAGGGGGCCAAACCAAATAGTTTGACCGTCTCAAAACTGGTGAAGATTGTCCACAACCCTGGAGCATCTTTAGGAGCCGAATGAACTTACCAACTATTGAAATGTCGAACAAAAGTGTTTTATTTTTATTTTTATTTTATGCTCCTATCTGAGACAAACGCATGGCGTTAATGATCACAAATACTCTTGTAGCACTGCTAATGGAATGAGAGTGGGTATCCACGTATGTTTTTCACCAAACTCAATGGTCGTGGTTTCAATCTCCTGGGCAAGCATATTATCATCAGATTACAGAGATTACACTTGGTATATGACAAATGACGTTCTTAACACTAACTGGGACACTCTAGTGGCAGACGAAGAAAATAAATGGACAAAACACTGGGGTACTACTGAGTACGCGCGACACCAGAAACGAATATTTAGTATTTCACATACGGATGATGGGATACAGATAGGCATAAACACAACCACATATTCTCTTATTCCACCTGCAGTTAAGAAGAAAGACTCTGATGTAACATGCTGGGGATTTTACTTGTGGGCTTATACATCAGGATCTGATCCAAAATTTTTAGTAAACCTCTGTGAAGAATCTAAAGAAGGTGGAGGGAGCACCACTTCTCCATGGATAAAAGGAGTAAAAGTTAAGGAAGTTGACACAGTGGATGACTGGTTCAAAGTAAGCACAGGTGTGTCAGGACTAAGTAATAACTGGCTATTACTAGTAGAACAGGCTGCTAAAAACAGCGAAGCAAGATTGTGTAGTGTGCATGGAACCAAGGCCTTTGCTACGTATAACACCAGCAACTATTACTAAACAATGTCTACTGGAAGTGATGAGTAAAACTAATCCTAACAGCACATGTCGGATTTATGATTCAATATTTCCACTTGCAGCAGTTGATGGAACAAAACCTGTCTTTAAAAAAAGTAGCTCCGGGTAATTTCACATGTATCAACATAACAGGGAGCGGAAAAAATTTAGGGAATCCTGCTGGCATAAAGTGCACTGACGTTCTCTGTAAAAAATGACTTTAACCCTGTTTCTCGTGCAGATGTCTGGTGGTGGTGTGGTGATGACAAACTTTTTGATAGGTTACCCCGGAGGGTGACAGGTCTTTGTGCTCTGATTTCTTTGTTGTTACCTGTTTCTGTTTATCCTATTTCTGCATCACAACTAACCAATGTTCTGTCTCAGCAGCAGCATCACCTGCAGAAACGAGAGCTGAAATGGGGAACTGATGTCCCAACATACATCGATGCCATCGGAGTCCCACGTGGTGTGCCTGATGAGTATAAATTAGTTGACCACATTGCAGCAGGTTTTGAATCTACAATTTGTTGGTGGTGTACTATAAACAAAAATGTAGACGGGATCAACTACATTCACTACAATGTGCAGAGACTAGGCAACTGGACACAGACTGGGTTTGAGGCGGTTCATGAGCAGTTGTCCGCTACTTCACTGATGGCTTTCCAAAACCGTATCGCTCTTGACATGGTGCTAGCTGAAACAGGGGGTGTGTGCATTATCTTTGGAGAAAGATGTTGTACCTATCTGCCAAATAATACAGCTACCAATGGGAGCTTGACGAAGGCCATTACGGGGCTCCGGACCCTGAATGGCAAAATGAAGGAAGCCTCTGGAATAAACACTTCCATGTGGGATGCATGGCTGGATGTGTTTGGAAGGTACCGAACCCTTGTGTCCTCTGCTTTAGTGTCAATGGCAGTCTTTGCTGCCATTTTAACCTTGTGTGGGTTGTATTCCTTGTCTGCGTTCTTTGTTTAACCGTCTCATCACCACAGCAATCTCACCCATGGAGGACCGGATGGCACAGATGTATCCTTTGTTGCTCAAAGATGCTGAATCTGACACAGAATCCTCAGAGGAGGTGTTCCCTGACTCGTATTTAGACTTAGCTTCTTGGTCTGAGTACAACCCTTGAGTGTAAAAATATTTGCGTTCCTAAAAATGAACTCCCAGCTGAAAATCGTTTGAAGTGGCTGCTTAGGAGGGATGTGAGATTTGGAACAAATATTTGATAAACAGGGGGGAATGTTGGGTAAATTGTATTATTATCTACTATTTGTTATATCTTTATTATGCTCTTAGGTTATGTATTCTTACTTAATTAATTTAGTCATATGTTTTAAGAAATGTTTCTGTATTGTTAATCACTCTGCTTTCCTTTCTCTGAAGGCCTCTCTGAAGAAGAGCAGTGACAGCAGCTCTTCACAGAACGGCCTGCTTTGACCTCTTGGATAGCTATA
>NW_006800900.1:19132-38869 GCF_000485575.1 Poecilia formosa | reverse complement strand
TTTCAGTGTGGGGTAGAACACTCCCTGCCTGGCATTACTAATGCCACTACTTTTTATCAGTCACATCAGTCTCTAAAAGCATAACAACATCTGAGATGGGACGCAAATAAGTCTTAGAGACTTAGTGACTCTCAATTTCGTTCCACCTCATGTGATACGTGATGTGAATGACAATAAAGTATCTTGAATCTTGAGACACCCTGAGATGATGTCCTCTGTCGTGAAAACTGGCATGTGCGGTTGAGATCTCTCCGGGTACACGCAGAAAACGAAATAAAGGCCTGGGAAATAACAGTAATCTTGCATGTTGATTTAATAATGATTAAATACATATATATGTAACAGCTGGAATGATTAAAGTATATCCTATATAATACTGATCTGTACTTATGATTTGTAATGTCTGTAATGTACAATTGAAATGCCTGTTTGATGACTTGTAGTAATGATAACAACTTGATTGTTGAATGTTGATTATTGGTTACTAGTAATGGAAATAATAGAAAACCATACTAAAAGTTATAAGTTGATGAAATGCATTGATCATGGTTTAAGTCGATTATAGTTTAATACATTACACTGTAGTATTGAGTTCTGAGAGCATGGAATGAGCTATGTCACAATCAGTACACTGGGCTGGGCGGAGACGCTAAAACATCTCCAAAAAAGGCAGTAAGTTACGAGAAGTGGCCTCAACGGCCAGATGGCTAACAGAAAGAGGGAAGTACCAAAGGGAGTTGCAGTAATGAGTCAAGGGGAAAGGAGGGACTGAGAGAGTTGGGACTTTCCGTAGCTACACCCAGAGAATGAGTCATAAGTCTCCCCAATACACAACTATGCGATGGAAGAAGTATAAAAACCGGCAGCTGAGGGTGGAAACCGTTCTTTGTCCGCAGCGCTGAGGAGGGAACAACGAGAGGACTCAGACTAAAGACCAGCAGAGGACCACACCCTGGAGCCGGGGGAAAAGTTGAGACTCCGCGCCGCAAAGAAGGGACGAGATCCATCTGCCCCAGCCCTGGTTCCTGATTCGACCAACTTCTCTGCCTCAACCCAAAGATCTCAACTTGTACTGCAGCAGACTTGGAGAAAAGACAAAGGTCACTAGGTGACGAAGATTTTGTTCCGTTCGAAGGACAACGGACAGTTCAGCTTTGCTACTTTTCTGAAAGAGGACTTTGCTCCACCAGGACAGAGACTCTGACCAAGGACAAATGGAGTTTCCAGCTGCCAAGATCAATTACCATCGGGTGTGAGTTAACCTGCCTCCCAAAAGCCTCGCTTAGTAACTTAAGTGACACAGGATAGGGATAGTAATGAGAAAAGGTTATGATTTATTTTAATCTGAATTTATTAACTAATTGTAAGTTGTAATCTCTGAGAGCTTGCCATTTACCCCTGCTAAAGCTTGCTTAATAAATTACATATTAAAATTACCAAAAGAGCTTGTGGACATTGAGATCAATCGAGTCAATTGATCATTGCGTTTGTTCATCTGATTATAGTAAATTAACATACATGATTCTAGAGATGTGGTGGCTTCATACTTTCCTTTGGTGAGGTTAAAATAATGACCCTGGGACTTAGATCCAAGTCACTAAATCTAATCTAGCCGGTAACAAGTGCACGTCATTTTTAGGAGAAAAGCCACCGTTAACAGGAGTGGTTGTTGAAGCTACGTAGCAGTGTGGGCTACTCTGCTGACTGTTTCTCAACTGAAAAAGGTTATAACTTCTGGAATCGAAGGTAGTTAGAGCTAGACGAGTTTTCTCCGTCACCAGTTTAAATAGAATATCTCATAAACCTTTTTCAGGGTAAGACCCAGGTTTTGGGGATTTTCCGGACCTGTTAGACAGAGAACTGGACAGTAGTCAGTCTGAGGAGAGTTAAGGGCGGGGCTGACTATTGCAGAATAACGAACATGGCGTCCCTGGGTGGGCCACGATACTAATGAGTAGGAGGGCCCTACTTCTACCAAGTCAGTAAAAACAGATGTGAGGATCTGAATAGCTCACTTGGGAGGCTAGCTCTTAGGAAATAGAGTTAGTGGTGACTGATAGGCCATCAGTGACAACCCTTGCAGTAACTGTATGGCATACGGGTGAGGGAAAGCTTCTACTAAGGATAAGTGATCATATCCAGACGTGAAGCCAGTAGCCAATAGCCTAGACCCATCCCTGCTCGATAGCTTAAGAGAGGCTTTGGGGGATAGGCGACTCGAAGACAAAGACAATCATGAATGAAGAAAGAGAAGAAGAAGAGGATTCAAAGCTCCAACAAACGAACATGGGGCAGGAGACAAGCGTCACCATGCAGGAGGGGGAGAGACATTCCAGTCTCTCCGAATCTAGATTACAAAATCTTCCAGTAAGGCTGATACTACTCGGTGATGGATTGGAGTCCTGGACCAAAACCAACAGACGAGAATTCTACAAACACCATTATTATAGCAACCCGGAGATGGCGCGGAAAGTAATGGAGACCATGATGGAGCATCAGGGGGTCTACTACTGCACCCTGCTCGAGCACGGACATCGCTTGGGGGTCGTTAAGTGCCCGGTGAAGGTTTCCAAGAAGCCAGAAGTCAAAGAGTGGTTGGAGTGGTTTGCTGACCTCTTGGAAAAATGGGCAGATGGGGAGCTGCGGACCGTCTATAGCCCTTCAGAAAAATATGACAGCATAGTGAAAACAGCGACAATAGCTGCCGGCATAGACGGGATCCTGGTGAACCCTGACATCCGAGGAGCGTCCCGCTACGTCGAGTGTACTGAGGCCCTGCAGAGACTGGTAGCATATAAGAAGAACAAAGAGATGCAGCAAGCGCCGGACCTTGAGGGATCGGAGATCGCTGAACCTCCATCTCGGCTGATCAGCCGAGCCCCGTCGCCCCAAGGGGAACAAGACTTGATAGACCTGACGGGAAACAGCGACGAGGAGAGCCGAAGGTCACCTGGACCGTCAAGGGACCAGGAGGAGCCCCCTGCGCCGCTGAATCAGGGAGTCGATGGTGGACCATATGCATATGGTCTCACCAAGGAACACTGGGCAGAGGTAGCAAAGGAATGGTCCCCCTTGCGCCACAAAAAGACTGAGTTCCAGCCACAGGCACACAGCACGGAGAGAAAACCATCAGCCCCCGTACGACGACCATCGGAGAGCAGCTCAGACGACGAAAGGGATGACACAGATGAGGAAGAACGGGGGATTGACAGCCCCAGAAAGAAGACTCAGAAATCAAGCGCCCGTAAAATGTCCAGAGAACTAGCCCCATTGCCCAAGGGGATCATCAGTGTCAGGCTGCAGACGGGACTCAAAGTGCACCGATACATCGGAGAACCATGGGACATTGAAGCTGATGGACTGTTCACGTTCGCCAATAACAAGTATAAAATTCATAACCGACAGTTCAGAGTTAACCTCAAACTCCGAGCTGGGGAAGACTACCAATGGGACCAACGCCTTCTGAGAGCAACGGGCAGCGCAGCGACCGAGAGAGAGGTAGTCATGATAAATGGCTACAACCTGACCTATGGCGCGGTGATATTGGTTCCGATCGACGCTTACAAGAAAAAAGATAACCTCGAGGACTACCGGAAGAAGATCTGGCACGGACTTGACCGGGAACTTGTGGCCGCGAGCAACGAAGGCATGAGAAGAGTGGTGGTGAGCGTACAAGGGGTGAGGTCACTGGACCTGCGAGGAACCACCGCTCAGTTGGTCGCAGAAAAAGGGGTGGTGTCGATAGCTAAGACCAACAGTCATCTTCTTGTGCTCAGCGAGGTGGTGCTAGTAGTTGACCCCTGCCTGCACCAACTCCAGACCAAACAAGGTGTGCGGGAGGCAGCCGAAATAGAGGAACAGTACCACGCTGAACGCTCACCTCCAGAAACCAACAAGTACCCCCTGAAGATTCAGGGAAGTAACCCCTCAGACAACATCCAAGCTGGCCAAGCCAAAGTTATGAAGCCAATTAAAATAAAATTAAAGACTTCGTCGGTCGAGCCGGAAGGCAGCCAAGTACCAGAGTACATCAAGAGGCTCACAATTGAGTCAGACAACCATGGACAGCAAAAGCACGAAGCAGACCAGTTGAAGAAGGAGCAGCAGGCGAATGTAGAAAACGGAACCATGAAACCAGCCAAGATTCAGCCGCTGAACGCTCCCTGGGTAGCGCCCCTTCGACAGCCGCAGTACAGCAACATCAGCGACTCAGAGGGAGAATGGAAACAACCGGGGGACGAGGATCAGGCAGAGGAAGGGGAAGAAAGCGACGACGAGAGTGCCTTCTCTGACCCAAAACACCCCCTGGGTAACCACAAACCACTTCGAACAGGTCAGCATCGGGGAAAGAAAAAGGAAGCAGAGACCTTTGACATTGAAAGGGTCTCCGAAAAAATGGCAAGAGATTTAACCTGGGGTCCAGTTCAGGCCAAAGACGGAAGGCGGGCATATGTACCAGAGGCCGGCCAGACTGACTACCAGATACCGCCGGAATGGTCCAGCCGACTAGACGACCGAGTCACACTCGGAGTGGAGGCTACTGTTGGTGAATGGGCTAACATCTTGATGACCCCCTCCCGCTCCACCTTGGTGGGGTGTCAGCACTTGACCACCAACTTCAGAGCGACTTACATCGGAATCATGCATGACATGATGCTGCGGCGACTGAAGAAAGCCTCTTTCAAGTATTCACAGGAGACTCGGCAAAAGATGGATGAGGTGTCTACCGATGAAGAAGGGCCACAAAACGCAACCTCAGGGCCAAAACAACGAAGCCCAATGGTCTCTCAAAGTGGGCCGGCTCCACCGACTGTCCCTGGTGCCGGCCAAGATGCTTACGTCGAGCTCAAGAACCTTAGGCTGGTGGTTAGGAGCAAGAACACGGATGAAAGCAACGAGGAGTATTTGAAGGATGTCTGGCCAACAGTGTTGTCCACCACAAGCCACGATGGAGCCAAGAAACTGTGGCTGACCAGTGTGACAGCGGATCCAATGATTGGGTCCGAGTCGGCTCAGGAAAACTACGAGCGTTTGGTGCTGGAAGATATGGATGATGAGGACTCTCAAATCAAAAGAGCCAGGGCACGGCTCGACAAAGGAGGATGGTTGGAGCCTCTCTGGCATACTCTCAAGCAAACTATCCCCCCAGCAAGGTATGTGAAGGTGCTGCGTGAAGTGACAAAGGGAAGAAGAGGGGAAATTACGTTTATAAAAATGCCAGTGAAAGGCACCACCGTCGCTCAAATGGATACAACAGTGAAAAGTTTTGACCTGGAGCAGCAGTACTACGAAGAAAGGCGAAAAAAGGAGTCGAGTCAACAGGTGAAACCACCTAACAAGGCCAGTGTGAGATCGCCACCTAACTTCCAGAGCCGACCGTCAACCAGTTTCCAAAACAGACCGGCACCCAACTTTCAGAACAGAACATTCCAACCAAGAGCACCAGGACCTCAAGAGAGACCAACTAACCAGCCGGCGCCTTCCAACCAGCCGAGAGGAGGTCCTTTCCTGACAGATGAGGAGTACAGAAAGTTGAGCCCTGAACAGAAGACGGCCCTCCGTGAGTCCCGTAGGACAGGGACCGGAGGGCCATCGAAGTAATGGTGTCTAGGTCGCGGGTCATACTGGAGAATGCCTTCTGGGAAGGAGACGAGATCTACGCTAAAGTGGAAGGAGTACCCTACCTAGTGGACACCGGGGCTGAGGTGTCAATGACCCGCAGAGACCTAGAAACAGCAGGACACCTAAAAGTTCAGTTTGCAAATGGAAAGATAGAGAAAATGCCATATGGGACTTGGAAAGGAGTGGTGTGGATTAAAGGACCTTACAATCTTCTCACAGTCGGAGACCTAGAAGACTTAAGTAAAAAGAAGTGCAACTATCGTGCTCTCGAACGACGGCTGATAAACCTAAAAGCCAGGTTAGTGAAAGTTGGTCCGACGCAGAACGTATCAGACACGCAAGACTGGTACAAGCCTGTGGATATACTGACAGTGACAGAGCAGAAAATCGAAGAGAGTGACTTCTCCCCAGCCGGGAAGAAGAAGCTGCGTAAGATTATCGCCTTGGCAGAGGTAGCCAGATTCAAGAACGATTGCGGAGATTTGGGCCCAAGGTTCGTGCACCATATTGAAGGTGGAGTACACCCGCCTGTTCGACAGTACCCACTAAATCCAGGAGTGGTCGAAGAAATGGACAAAATAGTGAAAGAACTGAGTGCCCTGGGAATCATCAGAGAGGAGCTCAACCCAATCACAAGCAGCCCCATCCAAGCGGTGAAGAAACCCGAATCCACAGGAGGGGTTTGGAGGCCGGTCATCAACTTCAAGGGCCTGAATCGGAGGACGATAGCGAATCCAGCCAGCCTGATCAACCCACAAGGCACGTTAAAGACACTGCGCGTCAAGAAATTCAAGTCCTGCATCGATCTGGCTAATGGATTTTTCTCCCTACGCCTCACAAGACAATCCCAGGGTAAAACAGCATTTACTCATAAAGGCAAGAGCTACGTTTGGCAGAGGTTGCCCCAGGGATATAAGAACTCGCCAAATGTTTTTCAATCAGCAGTAATGGAAGTCTTGGGAGACGTGGGGGCAACTGTGTACATAGACGATGTTTTTATCGCAGATGATACTGAAGAAGAACACCTAGAGAGACTGCAGAAAGTGATTGAGAACCTCACAAGGGCAGGCCTGAAACTGAACCTTAAGAAATGTCAGTTTGGGCAATTCCAGGTAAACTACCTGGGTTTCCAAGTTACGTCAGACTTGGGACTCTCAGACGGATACAGGGAAAAAATGATGAACATTCACCCTCCGCAGTCAGAGAATGATCTACAGAAAATATTGGGACTGTGCAACTACGTCAGAGACCATGTACCCAACTACCAGAAGTATGCCAGACCATTGTACAACTGCCTGAAGAAAAATGTGGAGAACGGGAAAGAAGAAAAGAGACCCTGGGTTTGGACAGCAGCTAACCAACGAGATCTGGAAGAGTTAAAGAGGGCAATCCAAGCAGCGGTGAGACTGGAACCAAGAAGTTTAACAGACAGGTTAGTGGCAGAAATCAGCTGTGAAGAGGATGACGCCATGATTAAAGTGAGTAACGAAAATGGAGGCCTGGTTACATTGTGGAGTTATACCCTGACATCTGTCGAAAAGAAATACCCACAAGAAGAAAAAGAGCTGGCGGTGCTAGCACGATACTGGAGTGTGCTCAAAGACCTAGCGCAAGGACAGCCAGTTAAAGTGATCACCCAGAGCCAGGTCCACAAGTACCTGAGGAAAGGCACTGTTGAGAGCACCAAAGCGACAAACACGCGGTGGGGAAGATGGGAAGACATCCTGCTGGACCCAGAACTTGAAATCGGACCAGCACAACCCACCAACAAGAAGCGTCAGCAGGACATACCTGAGAAACCAGGACAACCAGAATGGACACTCTACACCGACGGATCAAAGAAAGGATCCGACCACGTAGCCTACTGGGGGTTCATCCTGAAGCAAGACGGTAAAGAGAGATGTCGACAGAAAGGAAAAACCTCCGGCAGTGCCCAAGCCGGAGAGGTGACTGCAATACTGGAAGGATTGTTGGAACTAGGGAAAAGAAAAATCAAGAGCGCCAGGTTAGTAACGGATAGTTATTACTGTGCTCAAGCCCTTAAAGAAGATTTAGCCATTTGGGAGGAAAATGGCTTTGAGACAGCTAAAGGTAAACCGGTGGTGCATAGAGACTTGTGAAAGAAGATTGCTGAGTTGAAGATGCAACTGGAGCTCGAAGTTGAGCACCAACGAGCGCACACGCATGAGGGAGCTCATTGGCGTGGAAATGATGAAGTGGACTGTTATGTCCAACAAAGGAAGATTGTCTTTGTCGGTATCGAGAAGTGGGACAATACTCCCAGAGGACGGGAGGTCCCAGAAGAGTACGTGGATGAGGTCGTGCGGAGCGTACATGAGGCCCTTGGACATGCAGGCGTACGACCTACCCGTAAGGAGCTGGAGGAGCATGAACTTTGGATCCCAGTACAACAAGTCCAACGCGTGCTGAGGGACTGCGAAGTGTGCGGAAGATACAACGCAGGTCGCCGAGGGCAGCAGTTGGAAGGATTGACCATCAAGAGCGTGGTCCCATGGGGCTCAGTCTGCATGGATGTCGCAGGCCCCAAGGGAATAACAGGAAAAAAGGGCGAAAAGTACCTTCTGGTACTGGTGGACTCAATGTCGGGATTTGTAACTGTGAAAGCAGCCAGGAAGGCAAACGGCAGCAGTGTTGTCGGCATGCTGGAGCAAGTATGCAGTGCCCTGGGAATCCCAAAGGAGCTGCGCACGGATAATGGAACATATTTCCGTAATGCACAGGTTGACCAATGGTGCCAGAAGTATGGGGTGATGAGGATCTACTCACCACCCTACACACCAGAAGCCAACGGGGTAGTAGAACGCACCATTGGGTTAGTGAAGAGCTGGATAGCTAAAAATGCTAACGACAAAAGCTGGAGCACCATGGCGGTCGAGATAGGGCAGGCCCTAAACGACAGGAACAGAGCCGAGAGGCCTGCCCCTGCAATAGAACTCAACCAACAGCCGTTCACCACGAAGGAGGTGGGGCGGGGCTCCAGCGACAAAAAGGATGAACCAACGACAAACCCAGGCGACAGGAAGCAATAGCCAGTAGACTGCAACACCTTCCCGTCTCCCCGGTCTCAGTCATGAATGTTCAAATATGTGGGAAGTGCCGAATGAGTTGTTTACCTCGGCTAATATTAGTGAGCCAGTGGGGATGGCTGGAGGAAGAACCCAGAAGGTGTGTCTGCCTATGGGATGGAGAAGAATTGAACAGCTGTTCCACCTGCAATGAGCAGATCCAAGGAGGAGAGGTGACTCTAGCGGGAGAGGCTGAAGGCTGGCAAGTGAGAAGATTTTATAGCTCGCTGCGGTATTTCCAAACATACGAAGGAGTCCAGTGTACCTATGGAAGCCCCATACCATCGGTTCACTGGTTCTCAGGACCTTCAGCACCCCCCAACACTCCAGAAGAATCCTCAGGGAGAGGCCAGTGGATCTGGCGGAAAGAAGAGGGACCGCACGACTATCTGTGGGACTCTGTCCATGCCGCCTGGCCTTATGATCCTCCGCAAACACAACTGCAATTCCCACCAGTAAGTACCACGTACTCCCCAGTGATTTTCCGTGTATATCGACCCCAAACAAACCGCCCCCCAGCTGAAGAGTTAAGTTTACTCCCAGATGACACCAAAGTACAAGCCGTTAATGGGGGTTGGACGGGCCCCTGGGAGCTAACTACTTGGGCACACCTGATTTTGGAAGTAATCAATGACTGCACCATTCCGGTGGTAGATCAGCCAGATGTGCCGAGAGAGAGCGGGGTATGCACATCAGATCTATATTACTACACCACTGAAATAGATGGATGGGGCAGCAACGCAGCAAGACCAAAGGAAAAATCAGCCCTGTACCGGGTGACAGCAGAACTCAATTTCTGTGACGGAATACTCCAAGTTCCCGGAGGCGTGGCCCACAGGGTAAGAACGCCCTCTGATCCTAGCACCACCCGTAAGGTTCAACTATCAGTGCGAATGCTCACCATCCCCTATAAGGGAGTTTACTCGTTAGGAGCAACAATCAAAGTAGTGCCTGAAGAGCAGGTTTATGCCACTGTGTCGGGCACTGAATCAGAGCCTCCCAAGAAGAAATTCAAGACCAGCTCCTGGCAGTCGCTCACATCAGCATGGAGGAAGAGGAGTCAGAATTAACGGATACACTGGAAAAAGGGGATCGAGTTGCCAAGTCTAAAAGTCAGCAAAAAAGTAAAAAACAAAATGGAAAAAAGTACTTTGTGAGCAAATTATTCAAGGTGGGCCCAGAAGTCTGGTCCGGGTTCTCTAAGAGAGGACCCTTTCTGAAACTCCCCAATGGTTCCATCTTATTGGACATGCCCCGAGAAGATTTCACGGTTTCCTATCCACTCACAGAGGCTTACTATTTCAAGCATCTCACCTATCTTCTACCCCCCGACATCCAGGAGGTGAAAGAAGTCGGAGAGAGTGAGGAGGCACTACCACGTCCGTGGCAGAAACCATTTTATTTCGTTCCTTTGATAATCCCGATTTGGCAAGGGAAAATGTCACCCAGTGGAACGTGCTATGATAAAGCTTTGCCGAACAGCCCGCAACAGCTTCCATGGATTTTTAATACAGTTTATCTGAAGGTTAAGGGGAAAGACGTGCGAATTCGATGGGGCCCCCATTACTTGGAGCCGTTGCAAGGACAGTCTCAATAAATGGCATGGTCATTTGGACTACGTCATTGGAAATGGCGAAAACCATGGTAAAGATGGAAACGAACCCCGATTACTATGTTTTTAATAACACCAGGCTCCCGCTGAAATTGGAACTAGATAGAGTCTATCCCAACCTGCCACACCAAAGGGTTTTCACCCCAACATCTTGGGGGTATCGCACGAGACTAATATTGCGTGGGCAATTGCTATGTACCTATATCTCAGTATTAGCACCAATAGGCTACAACAGCGAAGCATGGAAAGACGACAAGCTACGGAGTGGCGTCACCAAAGGCACGTTTCCTCAGCCTGACTTCTGGAGGGTGTTCCTCTGGAAGTGGGTGTGGAGGGGGCTGGAACCTAACTTACCCTACCCCTCTCCCGTGTATAAAACACTGCTACAAGGAAGAGCCGTCAGACGAGTGGCTACAAAAACGGCCGCTCAGCATCGCCCCAAAGCTTTGAAGAAGATCTGCATTGGGTCAAGTGCGGCGGACCCAAGAGAGTTGCTGATCCTCTCTACATAAAGATCAAGATGGAAGGAACCCCTTTAAGACGCATGTACACAAGAGCGAATTTGTTGGAAGATGCTTCGGATTCGGAAAATAGTGCTGACACTGACGACGACGATAACTCGGGCACCCCTGATAGACCTCTGCTATGGAAAAAGACCACGAGAACGGACACCCCACTGTACATAAAAGCTTTGCTTACGCTACTTGCCTTACTGTTCGCAGCTGCTATTCTCATCACAATCCTATATTTCGTCGGAGTTGGGCCATGGCATCTCACGCATACAAGGGTCACCTATGGTCATTCCAGGTATGCTAACTTCAACTGCTGGAATACAAGTACCATCTCTATTTTTGTGCCATGGGATAACAAGTCCTCTACCCGGAACCAAACTCAGCAATTCACCAAAGACAACGGGAAAAGGTATGTGGAACGCCGAGCCTATAACTTGAATGATTCCACCATCGATGACCTCCTGAACCGTACCTGGGAAATCTATAACCATGAGTTCCTCAGCGATGGGGTAATTTGCTGGATAAGAATTTTGCACCAGAAAGAACGACGAACCATCAGATGCAACTGGATCCATCCAGACCGAGGCATGCCAGAATGGCATTGTAATATGGCCTGCCGACCCCTGATATCGTTGCCGCTTCAAGGATATTGGGACAATGAGGTAATCTACTCCGCCCCGCATAGGTCCTCCGGCTGCAGGACCTGGCTCCCATGAGGGGAGTTCTGGGGAGATTACCATTTGAACTGTGAGGAAGAAGTAGTTGACGCTGCGACACTGTTCAAAAATAGGACTTCCAGTACCGATATTCGGACATGACCAACAAAGCGGCCAGGGACGCTGGTCTGGGAAAACATCACGGCGCTTTTAATAAGACTGGGACCCAGGAGGTTCATATATCAGTTTGACCAGCAACAATGCTATAGAGAACAGTTTGGTCTGTTGAGTTCGTGCCTCTGGAGCAAATATTACAGATGCTTAGACCAAAATCACATAGCCTTGGCTATAAAGGAATATTGGATACTTTCATGGGTCCGGGTGACTACAGTGCGAACTGAGATCAAAACTTGGCTAAACGACTCATTCCCATGAACTGGCGTAGCTGAAAACCAAATGTACTTTAAGGGAGACTTCCCAGAGGGAGCTGTTCACTCTCCTGCCGGGTTGAAGGGACCCTATGTTGCTGACATGCGTACAAAACCACTTCCAACTCCAGACGATCTGCTAAAAGCTCCAAAAGACCAATTCGCCAAGATTGACAAGTGCGTAGCCCAGCGGATTTTTGACAGCCTTAATGACACCGACTGGGTGAAGACTATGTCCTCCCCGCGATGTGATCTTTGGCAAACCAGCAACACCTTTTATTCCACCTGGAAGTATCATTGTCCCGATTCCAAAGCCTTCCCTACGGCAAAGTTGGTCCTCCGAGCTTGGTGGGAGGATTACTATCGTGCCTGGGATTGGGAATGGTGGGGACTTCAACAGGAAGAACTGCAAGCCTGGGTTTTACCTTGCCTCAATGAGTCCAACAACTACTGGATTAAATACCAATATGTTGCCACCGTTTACTCCAAAGACCGTGCGATTTGGCCGGGGATTTTTTGGAGACCTGATAGCTACGTCGTCCCGAGGCCTTGGCAAATGACGTGCACCCGTAACAACACCGAGTGCGTCATTAGGCTAGCCAGGAAACCCTGTCAAACTCTCCGAGGTTGGGAGGACCACTGCAAAGAGCACTATGCTGATGAGTATGAAACCCACGCCTCTGAGGTTACTTGGAGAAAGATTCAAGGAGTCTGGCGGAGGGCACTCGTGAGTGGTAGAACCTGCACTGACGCAATTCTGGGGTATCACCTCCAGAAGCGTAAAAGTATCCTTGATCTCCCTGTACCTTTCATTCCCGATCCCCTCATAGCCCTCGCTGAAGGCCATGCGTTCCGGAAGAGTCTGTGTGATGGAGAAGTGGACCCTGGATTTGACTGGGTGGGACCTAACCTTCTCTATTCCAACCTCACCTGCAATCTCTCTAAGGAGGTGTGGCAGAAATGTGGGACGGGCAAGGATCAACATGAATGCCGCTGGTATGAGACTTTGGGCTCTACCCTGACAACCACCATCACGGACGTAGTTGAGGAGGTAACCAACGTGGTGGGTGGAGGCCTCACCGATATCGAGCATTGGTTGCTTAGCGCTCTGAGCCTGTTATGGCCATAGTTGTTGGGTGTCCTGGGCGTAATTGTTGCCTTGATTGTGGGCAAGGTTGTCTTGGAGGTGTGGCTACAAGCGCTTTGTCGTTGCAAAAGGAGGGATCATAAGCCTCTCCCCCCTCAAGGAGGAGCCTAATTCTGCATAAAAGGAAGCTGCCGTGTGCCATAGAGCCATTCATCGTTCGAGCTGCCGTCACAAACGGATCTAACAAGCAAGATACGACCAAGGGACATCATGTCATCTAATTCTTCGACCAACTCCTCTACTATCACTCCACTATTTGAGCCTATTCAAGTGAGTACCCTTGAAGAGGTCAGGTTCATCCTCGCCTGGGTAATCTACTGCCACACTGGGTCCTGGTCCGTGGAGCAACCCTTAAGAGTGCTTGTTGCGCTCCAGGGGTATGCAAAGATCCTTTTACGTCCCATCCTTATGCAAAGATGGGACCATGCTCCTTCCCTTTTTGCTTGTTACCTGATGGGAAGGACCCGCATCAACTGGCGCAGAGGCGTTGTGGCATGTATTTGGCTTACCATTGATATGACGGCCCTGATCATGGAGTTGATCTGTGGAGGAACCCATGCTACCCGTGCTGCACCGCTGAAAATCCTCACTGCCACCGTGGAGGGTCTTCTAGCGGCATCCATAATCATCTATCTGGGGCACAAGGCTTTCTCCCTTAAGGGTCAGGGCAAGCGTCGCTGGCTCTAAAGATGGGTGATCCTGGCCCTTTGGGCTATAGGGTGGGGAGTTTTTGTGATCCTTTACTGGATGAAGAAGACGTCCACCCTGCCTATTGTCGTGTGGTTTATGTCCCATGCCGCAATATTTCACGATTCACTCCATATGCCAAGTCGAGAATCGCAAGTATCCGATAATGCCCCACCTGTGATAAATTCCACGTGGCTAGCAGCTTGAAGAGGCACACGAGTTTAAACCGGCTCACTTTTATGCTCCCGCTATCGCTTTTAAGCTCTTTTATTATATGTGTTGTTGATCGAAACCTACTAATCATGAAGTTACCTAGGTTGCTGTTTCTCTTCAGGCACCGATTTGCTGCGTGGGGTGTGGAACAACCGCAGAATCCTCTGGGTTCATATGGGTTGCATCGACTACCCGCTGGTGTCACGATTGCGTACACCTTGGTGATGTAACGGCGATCCTCTGTCTCCACGGACGGGAGGACCTGCCTTACATTGCGGCTTCCACATCTAGATCCCTGGAACGGGACCACAAAGTCGTGTGGACCTCTGCTTTGGGCCAAGATGACGACGCGCTCCAAACGTTGCCTTTGGAGAGTGCCCGGGTGTTACCCATCGTTTGAAAGCTTTGGGAGAACCAGATCACCCGACAGTGCCTTCTCACTCTGCACCTTATGGATGGCAGAGTAGTAGCAGTTGGCGACCCCATTCCACCAGTTTGCCCGGCATCTCCGGATATGTACATCGACGTCGGATGTCAGGCCAGCATTGCAACTCACGATCAGAGTACCCAAGCTGAGTCTCTCAGTTCATCTCACCGAGCATGCCAGACTGACGACACCACCCCCCCAACTCGCAAGGAGCAAAGTAGCCAAACAAGCTCCCCCATCACCTGCATTTGCCAGATGCAGTCTCCTTCCTTTGCTAAGGACTTCCAGGATCTGCTTGAGGAGTTAGAGGCATGTTGTGATTTCCCAGCCGCCTCACAGCAGGACTTGGAGCTGGACGGGTCCGCTGCAGCTCCACCACCTCAGCTGGACGATCGCAACCTTTCCGAACCGTGCAGCTCCACGATAAATGATGTGCTGGACACCGACACTTGGATTTCCCCGCCATCAAACCTGACGGAGTATGAGATCGTGGACACCTGGACGCCGTCATCCTCTCCAGTAACTTGCTACGAAAGGGACATTCTTACCATCAATTGTGGTGATGTGTTGGAACTATTTTAGTTGGACTTTGTGTTTTCTGCGAAGCACCGTTCGATCTCAAGGAGGGGGTGTCGTGAAAACTGGCATGTGCGGTTGAGATCTCTCCGGGTACACGCAGAAAACGAAATAAAGGCCTGGGAAATAACAGTAATCTTGCATGTTGATTTAATAATGATTAAATACATATATATGTAACAGCTGGAATGATTAAAGTATATCCTATATAATACTGATCTGTACTTATGATTTGTAATGTCTGTAATGTACAATTGAAATGTCTGTTTGATAACTTGTAGTAATGATGACAACTTGATTGTTGAATGTTGATTATTGGTTACTAGTAATGGAAATAATAGAAAACCATACTAAAAGTTATAAGTTGATGAAATGCATTGATCATGGTTTGAGTTGATTATGGTTTAGTACATTACATTGTAGTTTTGAGTTCTGAGATCATGGAATGAGCTGTGTCACAATCAGTACACTGGGCTGGGCGGAGACGCTAAAACATCTCCAAAAAAGGCAGTAAGTTACGAGAAGTGGCCTCAACGGCCAGATGGCTAACAGAAAGAGGGAAGTACCAAAGGGAGTTGCAGTAATGAGTCAAGGGGAAAGGAGGGACTGAGAGAGTTGGGACTTTCCGTAGCTACACCCAGAGAATGAGTCATAAGTCTCCCCAATACACAACTATGCGATGGAAGAAGTATAAAAACCGGCAGCTGAGGGTGGAAACCGTTCTTTGTCCGCAGCGCTGAGGAGGGAACAACGAGAGGACTCAGACTAAAGACCAGCAGAGGACCACACCCTGGAGCCGGGGGAAAAGTTGAGACTCCGCGCCGCAAAGAAGGGACGAGATCCATCTGCCCCAGCCCTGGTTCCTGATTCGACCAACTTCTCTGCCTCAACCCAAAGATCTCAACTTGTACTGCAGCAGACTTGGAGAAAAGACAAAGGTCACTAGGTGACGAAGATTCTGTTCCGTTCGAAGGACAACGGACAGTTCAGCTTTGCTACTTTTCTGAAAGAGGACTTGGCTCCACCAGGACAGAGACTCTAACCAAGGACAAACGGAGTTTCCAGCTGCCAAGATCAATTACCATCGGGTGTGAGTTAACCTGCCTCCCAAAAGCCTCGCTTAGTAACTTAAGTGACACAGGATAGGGATAGTAATGAGAAAAGGTTATGATTTATTTTAATCTGAATTTATTAACTAATTGTAAGTTGTAATCTCTGAGAGCTTGCCATTTACCCCTGCTAAAGCTTGCTTAATAAATTACATATTAAAATTACCAAAAGAGCTTGTGGACATTGAGATCAATCGAGTCAATTGATCATTGCGTTTGTTCATCTGATTATAGTAAATTAACATAGATGATTCTAGAGATGTGGAGGCTTCGTACTTTCCTTTGGTGAGTGTTAAAATAATGACCCTGGGACTTAAATCCAAGTCACTAAATCTAATCTAGCCGGTAACAAGTGCACGTTATTTTTAGGAGAAAAGCCACCGTTAACAGGAGTGGTTGTTGAAGCTACGTAGCAGTGTGGGCTACTCTGCTGACTGTTTCTCAACTGTAAAGGGTCATAACTTCTGGAATCGAAGGTAGTTAGAGCTAGACGAGTTTTCTCCATCACCAGTTTAAATAGAATATCTCATAAACCTTTTTCAGGGTAAGACCCAGGTTTTAGGGATTTTCCGGACCTGTTAGACAGAGAACTGGACAGTAGTCAGTCTGAGGAGAGTTAAGGGCGGGGCTGACTATTGCAGAATAACGAACAGCGTCCAGCCAACATTTGACACCAGACCTGCAACTGTTTGCTACTTACTACACATTCAAGCTAAAACATCAAGATGAAGCAGCAAAAACTTTGAAGCTTATTCAACAGTAAAACTACTCCATGATTATATTTTGAAAACTCTTTACAATGAGTAAAATACAATGGGAAAGTTTTAGGAGCTACAAAGCAAGTTATAGTTAACAGTTGACCAATTTGGTGATGTGTTAACTTAATGTATTTAAAAACAGAATAATCCACATTAAGTAAAGAACTTTTTTATATTACATTGACCTTCTTCCTTCAAGTTGCCAGTTTTCCAAATTTTTTCATATTTTCTATTGTGTTGTTTAGGCTCTTCATTGAGGTTAACCCAGATCGAGGCACAAAGACCATCTATGGAAAGGTGGCGTCTAGAAAAGCAGCCAAGATAATCCAGAAGAAACTGCAGACAGTGATGCTCATGTTTCTACCCTCTACATTTTACATCGTAGAGGTTACTGCAGGAAAGCAAGTTGAATCTGGTTGAATATTTTGTTTTCTGTTATTCACCAGCACTATGGTAATTGTTTCCATAAGGCGTCAATAACTGGCCAGCAGGGGGCAGTGTCGCTACATAAATGATGGTTAAATGCAGGGGTGCCCAAGTCCAGTCCTGGAGAGCCACCATCCTGCAACTTTCAGATGCATCCCTGCTCCAACACACCTGAATCAAATGAATGGCTCGTTACCAGGCCTCTGTAGAGCTGATCCTGGTCTGTTGGAGTAAGGATACTTCTAAAATTTGCAGGATGGTGGCTCTCGAGGACTGGACTTGGGCACCCCTGGTTAAATGGATCTGAGGGAAACATCAGATACTGTGATCCTCTGTGAACTAGATGGACCTGGAGACGTTCTGGGTACAGACTGAATGTAAACGGACCTGATTTATACTCTGATGTTCTTCCATTAAATATTGTGGTATTAATGATCCAGTTGGTTTTTATTGTCTCCATGGCAACATGCTCTTTAATGAAACATATTACCATGAAGGCACCAATGTCATTGATGTAATAAATATGAAAAGAAAATAACCTGAAATTCAGTCTACTGTTTCCATGACAACAGAACCCAACAGAACCTGGTATAGCATGGCCTCTTCTGTATCCTGTGAGACAGCTTTGACTGACCGACTGGCCCATCAGGTCATGTCTGCATGTTCATAGTTAACAATATTCATCACACTGTTGCCAGTTCAACAACTTTCTTCCTAAATTCAGCAACATTTCAGACAAAAACATTGGTATCAGCAGGTTATGCTTTTTAAAAGATCGGTAATCTACAATCGGCCAGAAAAACGGGATTGGTGCACCCCTAATGAGGCCTGAGGGATTATATTTTAGTATTTTATTACAATATGTTTAATCAGCAGGTATTGAAGCTCATATTAACTAATTTAGTATGGTCTTCTATAATATCCTGGCACAGATCTGCTGCTTGTAGATTTTTCTGTGCACATGAACATTAACTTCCTGGTCAGATTGACGGTACACGGCTTGGTCTGAACCTGCAGCAGTAAAATCTCTGAAACGATAACTCTTTATTATGAAGCAGGACTGATAAACCAAAACTATTGAAAGTAACTCAAATCATTAGTTATGCCAGCAGCCGCTGCAGTAATATTCCAGAAGAGGTTTTAGCCCAGTTTAAGGTCTGGCTTTATTCTATATAACTGCAGGTATTAAGATTGGAAACCAGATCTGACTGAATCTTTGTGTGAATTTTTCTGTCAGCTTTTTATTTTATTTTATTTTATTTTATTTGAATTTTATTAAAGTTTGGTTGATTTTAACTTGGTGATGATCTCTCACATCACAAACCTGGTGGAAGATGCGTTGACGTCTTTAACCAGACATGTTAACATATGAAAATAAAATAACCTGATATTCAGTCTAATCTTCCTTTGGCAACAGAACCCAACAGAACTTGGTATCGTCTCATGGCCAAAATGACAGATAAACAGATCAGTTACAGCAGTTAGAAACAGCTCACCTCTCATATGGTGGAGATCCAGCAGATTTAAAGTCAATGAGACGATGCCTTGACCAGTCGCTCTTAAAGGACACACAGCTGGGTCCTGGTCCTGGTCCTGGTTCTGGTCTGAGTCTCTGATGGATCCTGACAGAAACATGATGATTAAAACTGAATCTGTTCAGTCTGGATGAAGCAGCAAAGAGGAGCAGCAGCAGCTTCATCACCACGTCTGTTTTGGCCTGATATAGTGAACGCTGTGTGAAAAGGGCTGTGGACAGTTAGAGATGGTGACCTCACCTCTGACCTTTGCTCTGGCTCTCATGTTTGTGAGCCAGAGCAGTGGGCTTCCAGTTAATTTTTGTTCTTGATTCTTAAAGAAATGGACCTTCTTACCAGAACCTCGGGCATCAGACTGAGGAGACTAAAATATCCCAACATAATTCCTTAAAATAAAATTGGGAATTTATTTGTTTCCCAATGCAACATCAAAGGTGTTCAGGAAAAATATACACTGTGTGCACAATTATTACTGAAATTATAGTTTTGAGGATTAATGTTATTGTTGAACAACTACTCTCTCTAACCTGGATATCTAAGAAAGTAGAAGGTAAATATTAGTTTTTTTTTTAAGAAAATATCTGTGTGGGCACGATTATTGAGCAACTATTAGTGAGCAGAATTTTTATGAAAATGAATTAAAACTGAAAATTTTCCAATATGACTTCTTTATTGTCATCATCTCAAAACTGACAAACATTTCTGACATTAAAATAAATCAGTGACCAATATAGCCACTCTTCTTTTCAATAACAGTTATAAGCCTTCATTACTGTAGTCTCTCAGTTTCTTGATCTATTAATGATCAACTTTTCTGTCGCAGCAGTCGCAGCCTCCCAGTTCAGAGATATGAACTGTTTCCTTCACTGTAAATCTCTTCATGAGGTTTAGATCTGGTGAGGAAAGGGGTCTTTAACCAGACATGTTAACATATGAAAAGAAA
>NW_006800900.1:15840-18519 GCF_000485575.1 Poecilia formosa | reverse complement strand
CACATCAACTCTGATCATCCTTTACATCATTAGTGCTTGAAAAAGATCAGCTGCTCCTCCCCTGATTGGCTCTTCTCTGCTTCATATCAGTGTCAGGTGAATGCAGTCAGACAGCAGAGAGGCAGAGGAAGCTGCATCAGCTGCTGCACTTCTACTATCAGTCCACTAGATGGAGACATGGAGCAGCATTTACATTCACTGGTTCAGCCTGCACTTCTACTATCAGTCCACTAGATGGAGACATGGAGCAACATTTACATTCACTGATTCAACCTGAACAGGAAGGATTTTAGTTCATTATTATTGAACTACCCTCTCTGATAGAGATTAACTACTTAATAATCATTCTGAATTAAACACATTTTAAAAATAATATTTTACTTTGAAACTGTTGTATTTAACTTTAATAGTGAAGATCAGAATTTTAATCCAGGAAATAAAACATAAATCAGTTTCTTCAGCGAAGAAAACAAAGAATCATCAAAACTTCATTAATTTCTTCGATTCCAGTTTATCAGTAATCTAATAATTGCTGAGATTAACCTTCAAACAGCAGAGAGATGAGTTCATGTCAGTAGTTTTCTGTTCTACAAACATGCGAGAGAAAAATAAGAAACAATCAGGAAAGTTCCTTAAATCAATGTTTAAATCAATGTTCAAGTAGAAAACAAAGAAAACTTACAGTTTGTTCAAACGATCCAAACAGTTGAAGACGAGCTTCTGAAAAACAAACTGAGACCCAACAGAACCGCAGTGGATCCAGACTGGTGCCACACCGTGAACAGGTGAGTTTAAACTGAAAGTATAATGAGGAGAAATGAGCCCAGACTGGTTTAACTGGTCAGACTGACTGACAGTCAGAGAAATGTTTACCTGCTGACTTCTGAAGACATGAATCCTCCTCATGACTCTCAGTTTGAACACAACGACTTTGTTGCTGTTATTTTGCTGACCCAGGTTTTGTTCAGCTCTAATGGAACCAGAACCTGTTTAAATTTGGAACCAACTGGACTCTTCAATGTTGGGGAATTTATCTTTCCCTGTTGGTGAAACTATAACCTGCATGACGTCTGATTATTAAACCCAAAAAGCAGCATTTTTAAATGATCCAAGTGTATCAGTGATGGTAAAAGTATTTCAGATCTGGAATCGGTTCTAAGATTTCAATTATCAGGACATGAATAAAAGATCATTTGTTCCTCAACTGCTTTTGAAATGAGCTCAATACAATAGCAGTACAATCATAACTTTATCAAAATGAATTGGAATCAAAATGCTGAAGCAGTGAGTGAAAAACTAAATCCATCATCAAGGAGCTGCTGGTCGAATGCAAATCAGAACTTTAATTATTTTTATCCCTTTTGACACTAAACAAGTTTATGGTTTCATTCAATTATGGCATCAAAAAAACTTAATAAAAAATATAAAAACACAAATCTATTAAAAATGAATCAAAGGAACAAACTGAACTGTAGTTCTTAATATCACCACATTACTGCTGCTGAAAAGTATCGTCTCCTAGCAACCTGTCAGCCAATAGGATGCAGATGTTATACTGGGTGTGTTTGTTTCCTTCTAGTGTCTGTGTGGTTATGTATCTGTCTAGATAGAGATATGTCTGTGTATTATAACAATATAGGAACAATTTATATAGATAGATATTAGAAAACCCATAAAACTGATAAAAATCAACATCCATTATTTTGAAAGAATGACTTGACTCTTTAAAGTGTAACTCAGCTCTGAAAGCTAAACCTCGACCATTGGAAAGAGGAGAGATCTTTACTGAGCTGCTGCTGATCAATGAAACATTTCAACTCTTTCTGGAAACTAATGAGACAGAAAAACTATGGATGTTTTTACCATCCAGACCTTTAGAACCAGTTCAGGTCAATAATTCAGTTGTTTCTGTGGAAGATGAACAGATTTGATGTGAAATGATGAAACTCTTCATTTCTATCTGATGTTCCAGCAGATCTGTAGAAAATGGAGCTGCAGCTCTCAGATATTTCAGTCGTCATGTTTTCTACCAATGAATCCACTGATTAAAGCAGGAATCTCATCTCCATGTTCACCTCCAGAGGTTCCCAAGGTTTGTTCCTGGAAGCTGCTGCTGGTTCCTCCAATACAGGCTCCGCCCCCTTTAGAGGAAACCTGCCCATATATGGAGCTAAGAGTCACCTTGATGCTGCAAAGCTTTGTTCAGGATGAGATGTCAGGATGTTGGTGTCAGTCTGTTCCAGGCTTTAGTTGTTCTCCTCATGAGGAGCTGAAGTCTCTGACAGGAACGTGGAGCTGAACAGGAGAAGAACTTGAAGCTTCTTCTTCTTCTGTCTGATTGCAGCAGCAGGACAACCCAACATTTTAGTCTGACTTCATCTGGAAATGTTTCTTTGACCTGAATCAGTTTGAAGGCAGGCCAGCTCCTCATCAGAGCTGAGATCTTCTCTGTCCTCCATGTTGGAAATGTACAAGCAGCTCCTGGTCAGTGACATCAGAGCATGACATCATCAGTAGAGTGATGATGTCATTTCCTCTCAGAGCAGCCTGGAAATCTGAGAGGAAAGATGCAAACAAAGACTCTGGACTGCAGGATCTGCTGGTTCTGGTTCCAGATGCTCCTTGGACACTTTGACAAGCCATTACTGCAGCTGCAGGATTCAGGAAGCTGCTTCTTCT
>NW_006800900.1:12891-14728 GCF_000485575.1 Poecilia formosa | reverse complement strand
AGAGGAGGAAGAGGAGAAACGTCTTTAGTCTGATGGGAAACATTTAGTTTGAAGAGAAATATTTAGTTTGATCATTAAATATTTAGTTTGGAACCATGGCATTTTTTAATGAATGAATGACTTGGAAGTATGACATTCTGAACTGCTTTTTTTCTTATGACAGGTTAAATAACTAAAATGATTGTTGTTGACATCGTAGTCAGAGCAGCAGGGGCTACATGTGGAACCAAGAGGCTGGAGAGAGATGTGTTTGAAACTGCTTTCTGTCAGTTTTATTTGTCTCTCTGTCTTCACTTCATTTTGCATCTGCTGTTATGTGTCTAGTTTGAGGTTGACTGGCTGTAGTCATATTCAAACCCTTATATCAGGGGTCCCCAAACTTTTTCCTGCGAGGGCCACATGACTGTTCCCTTTTCTGGTCGGGGGCCGGTCTTAGTTTTTCGAGAAAGAAACCTTAGAAAAGTTTTGTTGGATATATCGTTGGATTACTGCCAACGATATATTCGCGTTTGTAGATAGATTTTTACCCAGAATGCAAATGGAAAAAGACCATGAGTGAAACGGTGACTGGTACTGACTGGTATATATTCCATTGAGGGAAACTAAGTTTCATATCTGCTCAAGAGCCCCCTCTGGTGGTTGAAGAAAAATCCACATATATGAAAAAAAAACACTGAATGCTCTCTGGTATTGTTCAGGGGGCTGGACCAAATGAGGAGGCGGGCCGGACTTGGCCCTTGGGCCGTAGTTTGGGGACCCCTGCCTTATATTGAAGCGAGACAGGAAATTGTTGTGGAGGTAACAGAGGTTCTCTGTTAAGATCAAAACAGAACCAAGTACAAAGTCCAGACTGGCTTTAATAGCGGCTCAGCCGCTATTAAACTACAACTTGCGCGCCTCTATCAAGTATCTTCTCATAGATACAATTAAGGATTCAAGTGCATAGGTTACAAAATTAGAAAACTTGAGAATTGGACAGTATCCCTCTGTGACATAACTTCAACTTCCAAACAGGCTGAACCGGTCGCTATTTTGGCATTTATTTTTATGGCTTATTCTTTGCTCCTCTCTAGTCATGTCTGGTGAAAAGCCAGTAGGTGGCGCTACAGTCAGCAGGAGGCAGCCTGGAGAAAAGGCTGTTCCTCCCTGATCTGTTCCCAGCAGTCAGACTGTAGAAGCTGAGAGCTGGAGAAGTTTCCTCCTGTTGCTGCAGCAGCAGAGATGTTCTGCTTCATGGACTGAATCAGGTTGGACAGAGGAGAGATCTTTACTGAGCTGCTGCTGATCAATGAAACATTTCAACTCTTTCTGGAAACTAACGAGAC
The DNA here is from genome assembly GCF_000485575.1 of Poecilia formosa. Lineage (NCBI taxonomy): Eukaryota > Metazoa > Chordata > Actinopteri > Cyprinodontiformes > Poeciliidae > Poecilia > Poecilia formosa. Next base: position 13,403 of record NW_006800900.1, on the reverse strand, counting down.
AGAAAAACTATGGATGATTTTACCATCCAGACCTTTAGAACCAGTTCAGGTCAATAATTCAGTTGTTTCTGTGGAAGATGAACAGATTTGATGTGAAATGATGAAATTCTTCATTTCTATCTGATGTTCCAGCAGATCTGTAAAAAACGGAGCTGCAGCTCTCAGATATTTCAGTCGTCATGTTTTCTACCAATGAATCCACTGATTAAAGCAGGAATCTCATCTCCATGTTCTCCTCCAGAGGTTCCCAAGGTTTGTACCTGGAAGCTGCTGCTGGTTCCTCCAATCCAGGCTCCGCCCCCTTTAGAGGAAACCTGTCCATATATGGAGCTAAGAGTCACCTTGATGCTGCAAAGCTTTGTTCAGGATGAGATGTCAGGATGTTGGTGTCAGTCTGTTCCAGGCTTTAGTTGTTCTCATGAGGAGCTGAAGTCTCTGACAGGAACGTGGAGCTGAACAGGAGAAGAACTTGAAGCTTCTTCTTCTTCTGTCTGATTGCAGCAGCAGGACAA
>NW_006800900.1:8939-12661 GCF_000485575.1 Poecilia formosa | reverse complement strand
CTCTGATCAACACCTGGATACCTGCTCCATCCACACTCCCACACACAGATGAAGGAATGAAACACTAAACAACCTGCTGCTGAAAACCTGCTGTGGCCTCACTGGAATATCCAGAAATACAAACATTAAAAAGAAGCTGCATCACATTCAACAAGAACCAAAGAAAATAATGACACTTTGTCCATCCTGCATTAAAAGTGTCATTATTTTCTTTGGTTCTTGTTGAATGTGATGCTTCTCCTTTTTAATGTTTGTATTTCTGGATATTCCAGTGAGGCCACAGCAGGTTTTCAGCAGCAGGTTGTTTAGTGTTTCATTCCTTCATCTGTGTGTGGGAGTGTGGATGGAGCAGGTATCCAGGTGTTGATCAGAGTTTAGATTGATTGGATTTTAATGCTGATTAAAAGCTGGGCAAAAAGCCCAGTGTTGATTTAACTACCAGAGTTGATATTAACACTTTTTCAGGGTTTATATAGTCCACACTCTTCAGAGTTAAATTAACACTTTCAAAATAGTTAATTTTTAACTCACAAAACAGAGTTGAATCAACTCTGTTTTGGATGCAATGGTTAACACTGATAAAATAACAAAAATTAACTACTTTGTTGGTGTTAATTTAACACTTTCAAGTGTTACATATTTACTCCAAAATGTGTTACTTTATGATTCTGGTTAAAATTAATTATAATAAAAAACTAAAACAAATAATTCAAGTTTAAAAAATTGTTTTATATTTGAAGCTGTATTTCCAACATTTTAAACTGCTGTACAGTAAACAAACATTCATTAGCTTTCCATACATGTTTTGAATATCAAAAGACTTATAAAATTTTAGGTCTGGGATTTTTAGAGCATATCTTTCACTATAAAACCCTGAAAGAATGAAAATGAACAAAGGTCTCTGTAAATAGCTGTTTAGGTAACAAAGGAAAAAATAATTGTCAACTAAAAATATATTGCTTATCTTGCTCTCAAGTCCCCCACTCTAGCTGATTCCTTCACCTTGGCAACATCGTTATGCATTGCAAAAATGTATAAAATTTCAGTAATGCATCATAGTAAAAGACATAAAATACAAAATGTCTTTTGAAAAACTCATCAAATGCTCCAAGGGAGCAGTTTGCTTGGCATGGAATGAGTGACTTATCCACGATGATGTCAATTTTCCTCTTCTGACATCAAACAGCGAGGATGGAGGTATGGCTGCAGACCCCATTGGTCCCAGAGATTTTCCTCTAAACTGCAGCATGACTAAAATTTAAAAAATATATATACACCAAACATAAGAAACCAGACATATGGCTACAACCATTATAAAACTTTAAGGATTCATACAAACCAATGAAAGGAATTAACGTTTTCCCAGACATACTCAAAGCTGCCATTTTATCACTTGTTCAATGTCTATAAAAGCAAAGTGACAAATTGCTTCACATATATTTATTTCCATTACCTTATAAAAGACAGCAAGTCTCTCGACTGCATCCCACACACTGATTCCTGGAGACTTCAGGTGGTGGTGGAATGAAATGTCACCATCCTCAAGTACTCTTCTCTGATTGGTTTAGCAGGAAGATGCCTAACAGGAGATTTCATTTTAGTGAAAAAATTTGGGACTTTTTAACAGATTTAGAAGTGTAAAAACACACCTACCTATGTTCATTAATCCTGTGAGCCACCAGTATGTTCACCACTTGTCTTCTTATGGCATCACTGAGAGTTTCTGTTGTTCCACACTCCTGCAGAACTTCTTCACCACCAGACATATTCTGTAGGGCACTTCAACCAGCTATGAAATGAAGAATAATTAAAGAAAAGGAAATGGATTGAGACATTTAGATTAACCACATATGGCACAACATGTTTAAAGAGTTTAGGCGCACACTGAAATCATGTTACCTTTTTAGCAGACACTGCATTATCAGGCTTTTGGTTCTTGCAGGGTATCTCATCCATCATTATTGCTGAGGTTGATGCATTTGAGCTGAAGCTTGAGAAAGGCTCAGAAGCACATGAGAAGTCCGAGAACTTTGAAAGAGAAGACAAAACAAAGATCAGTTTCATCCTTTTATGACATCTTTGACACTTGTTTTAATTTGCTTTTATATCTCACCATGATGGCAGAAATCTTTCAGCATAACATTTTTGCTTGTCTAATGAGGTCACAGAATATTTCTCCATCAACTTCAGTATCTGTTGCATCCTTGGATGCAACTTTGGCATCAGGTGGCAGAAAAAATCTTTCAATGACTGGAAAGGTAAAAATGCAAAATTTAGAGTGTAATTTTATTTAATCAACCAGATTTTGTAATTAGCTTTATTTGAGTTATTAATTGGTATTTTCAGTTCATATGAATAGCATGGTGAACATATTGCAAAACTGAAAATACAATGGCTTACCCCTTTTACTCACCAAAAATTTGTAAAACTAGTGTTAAGGACTAAGTACTTTTTTTAAATACCTATCATTCCCTCCCATCGACCCCACAGAGGTTAAATTAAAATCCACAAACCTTCCTCATGGAGCTGATGAATGACAAACTGCCCTCCAACCTCATCCAACATACCATATGTGTCCATGTCACGATGATGCTGGATCAGCATGTTACTGATCTAGAAAAAGCAAAGTAACTTAAGTCAAGCGCTCCCCTTGGTGCAATACTCCTATGCATGTTTGAGAACGTAACACTTCAGCGTTGCTACAGCCCATCCATCCATTTTCTTTACACCCTTGTCCCATAGTGGGGTCGGGAGGGTTGCTGGTGCCGCTCCAGCTAATATTCCGGGCGAGAGGCGGGGTCACCCTGGACAGGTCACCAGTCTGTCGCAGGGCAACACAGAGACAGACAGGACACACAACCATGCACAGATATATTCACACATGCAGAAAGACCAGGGCCAAGAATCAAACCCAGAACCTTCTTGCTGCAAGGCAACAGGTCTACCAGCCACGCCACTGTGCAGCCCGTTGCTACAGCCATGTGAATGTAAAGACTAGTAGCATTTACATTACCGTGGCCAAAATTATGATTTTAAATTGTACAAAAATAGAACTTCATTTTTCACAAGTACACAGCCCAGTATTTGTGTGTGTGTGTGTGTGTGTGTAAAAGTTGCAGTTACAACGGAGTTACTGTTGTGCTACAGCTGCTAACTAACAACTCACAGATTATTTCTCCATCAACTTCAGTATCTGTTGCATCCTTAAAGCTGTTGCAAAATAGACTAAGTATTAAATTAGTGGAAAAAGTAACATCACCATCAACTTAAAAGTGCTTGACCAAAGATTTAAGAAGTTGTACTTGCCCTTTAGAACAACAGGAGAAGAAAAAAATGGAGCGGTTTTCAAATTTCACTCCAAGGAAGACGATGAAGGAGGAAGAAGCTTATTTTCCTCCCATCAGAGTTGAATCAACACCGATGGAATCAACTATGGAAAATAACTCACTGGACGCCATTTAACTCATCAAGGGTTAACCCTGAAATTTTAACTCTTCAGTTTTTACTTTGTTGAGCTTCCAGAAATGTTTCCTTAGTTTCTTGATGTCCTTTTAGGCTTCAGTGAGTTTCTTCAGGTTGTTACTGAGGGATTTCCTTTCTCCTCTCTGTTGGAGCTTTTCCTGTGTTTGGAGAAATGAGTTGTGCTGCAGCAGCACCAACTGTCCTTCCTACATCCACTGCAGGTCGCAATCCAGATGTTGGACTGTTCCTGTCTCAGTGGA
>NW_006800900.1:6995-8531 GCF_000485575.1 Poecilia formosa | reverse complement strand
CTGTCTGAAGACAACAGGAAGGTGACATTAGTGAAGAAGCTTCAGTCATATCCTGATCATCCAGACAGATTTGATGACTGTTACCAGCTGCTGTGTAGAACTGGTCTGACTGGTCGCTGTTACTGGGAGGTCGAGTGGAGAGGAAAAGTTGATATATCAGTGAGTTACAGAAGAATCAGGAGGAAAGGAGACAGTAGAGACTGTTGGTTTGGATATAATGATCATTCCTGGAGTCTGAGATGCTCTGATATTGATGGTTACTCTGTCAGGCACAATAACAGAGAAACTCGTCTCTCCTCCTCCTCCTCCTCCTTCTCCGTCTCTCACAGAGTATCAGTGTATGTGGACTGTCCTGCTGGCATTCTGTCCTTCTACAGAGTCTCCTCTGACTCACTGATCCTCCTCCACACCTTCAACACCACATTCACTGAACCTCTGATTCCTGGATTTTATGTCTGTTGGTCCAGTTCTGGTTCCTCAGTGTTTCTTTGCTGATTTGAGTCTAAAGATTTTCCTCCTGTCAGAGAAACTCTCTCACTGTTGAACAGATAGTTCATCTCTACAATCTATGTCTTGGTGAAACTTTTTCTTCTTCCAGTCCTTTAAAGATGGAAGCTGGGATTATTCCAGGATTTTTCCAGGATCCTCATGTTTTCCTGTTTGTTTCCAGTCAAAGCTTCACTCTGAATATCAAGATGTTTCTCTTATTTTTTCCTTTCATTCATCAGATTTCATTGAAATGTTGATCAGTTTTTTCTCACTGAATATTTTTTTTGTTTCTGTCAGCTATTTTTCTAAACATGTCAGATTTGAATATTATATCTTCCTTTTGTTTATTTGCTGCAGTTATTCTACAGAAATAAAAACATTTTTCTTCTTCTACATTTGGTTTATTTGCTGCTCATTCTGTTATTTTCCTGTTCAAATTTAAATATTTGCATTAAAATTATTATTTTTTCATCAATTCTGCCTTTCAGAAAGTCCAGGGTTTTCCCCCATTATATTATAGGCCTGGCGGCCTGCCATGCTAACTCTCTCTCTGTCTCGCTCTCTATAGATGGATGGATGGATGGATGGATAGATACCTATCTCTCTCTCTCTCTCTCTCTCTTTCTCTCTCTCCATATATATATAAAATAAAAAAGCTGACTGTATAGCTTAAGTATAGGCTATACAGTCTATACAGTATAGCCTATATAGACTGTATAGGGTAAGTCACCAGTCTTCCACCCGGGAGACCCGGGTTCGAATCCAGGCTGGGGCAAACATTTAGAACAGTGCAATTGAGCTGTGCAGTGTGGGTCCTTAGGCAAGACCCTTGGAGCTATATAGCCTACCTCATACCATGAGAGACATTGATAAGCACGACATGCCGGCTCAGACGTCGCCCGGCCAAACAAGGTCTGCGTCAGGTGCTGGGGAACCAGAGCACCTAAATAAAAAATGGGCTACGGGAACAAGACAGAAATGGGCGAGAGACGAAAACATGGATCTGTTGGAATGCTACTACTCAAGTAACCCTAGTCAGAGGGGCTA
>NW_006800900.1:0-5286 GCF_000485575.1 Poecilia formosa | reverse complement strand
TCAACGGACGATGTGCTCAGCGAATGTCTCAGGCAATGGGGAACAGAGGACGAGGTGCTAAAGGTACACTGAGTTGATCCCCCAGCCGACATCCAACAGCTATAGCTTCACTCTTTCTCCAGTTTATTTTAGCAGAAGAAATGCAGCCAAAAAGAAAAACAGTGTTGACTAAAACGTCAATAGCTTCCTGTGTTTACGAAAATTATTAAATGAGCATAAGCTGACAACTTTAAAGACACATTACACACAAGAATAGAAACACCACACAAATCTTTCCTCAGCTTATGAAGCAAAGGTTCAATTGCCAAGGAATAAAGCATCCCTGACAAAGAACAGCCTTGCCTCACTCCTCTTAAAACATTGAATGGAGCACTTAAGCCTCCATTTATTTTAAGTACACTCGCAATGTCACGATACAAAACCTGGATCATAGCTATGAAACCAGGGCTGAAACCAAAAGCAGTCAAGGTTTGCCACAAATATTGGTGTTCAACCCGGTCAAAAGCTTTTTCCTGATCTATAGAAATCAGACCAATATCTAAGCCCAATGAGCTGGAGATTTCCAAAACATCTCTGATTAAAGTGACATTATCAGTCTGCCAGGCACACAGTACGTCTGGTCCCTGTGAATGACTGAAGACATCACTTCTCTAAGTCTGATAGCCAGGACTTTGGAAAAGATCTTGTAATCTGTGCAGAGCAAAGAGACTGGTCGCCAGTTCCTTAGATCCTGTAGGTCTCCTTTCTTTGGAAGCAGAGTAATGACTGCCTGCCTGCAGCTCAGAGGCAGCCAACCTCTCTGCAGGCTATCTCTGATCACCTCCAACAAGTCTTCTCCGATCACAGACCAGAAGGACTTGAAAAATCAACAGGAAGACGGTCCATGCCAGGGGATCTTAGGCTCATCAAGGCAGTATGCAGTTCCTGCAGTGTGAGTTGAGCCTCCAGCTTTCGATTGGCTTCAGCATCCACCTGAGGAAGTCCTTCGTAGAAACCATCGCTCACATCCGGATTCTCCAAATGTTCACTCTTAAAAAGATCTTTGTAGAAACTGACAGCAAACTTCCTGATCTCAGAAGAACCTGAGATGGTAGAACCACAGTCAGTCTTTAGGGAGTGAACAATCTTCCTTTGTCCATTCTTTTTTTCTAGTCCAAAGAAAAAGTGAGACGGGGCATCCATCTCCGATATACTTAGGAAGCGTGATCTGACCAAGGCTCCTTTGGCTGCTGTGCCCAACAGGTTGGCCAGAACGGCCTTTTTATCTTTGAGGGAAGTTAAAAACCCTCGGTTTCCTGTAGACGCCGCCAAACCCTGCAGCTCTACTACCTGAGTCTCCAAGTCCCTCATAGATCTGATTATGTCTCTAGTGATATTGCGAGTGAACTGTTGACACAACTGCTTAATTTGACATTTACCATAATCCCACCACTGTTGGATACAAGAAAAATCTGATTTAGATTGTTTATGACTGACCCAGAAATATTCAGAAGCTTTTCTAAAAGCTGTATCATTCAAAAGAGCGGTATTAAAATGCCAATAGACACTCTGTATACGGACATTTTTAATAAACACAGAGCAACAAACCAGACAGTGATCAGAAAAACCAACAGGAATTATTTAACAATTTTTAAATATATTCAAATGATGTTTAAAAGCATAGATACAATCCAATCTTGCCAAGGATAAAAGATTATCTTTAGAATGACTCCATGTTTACTGTCTCTGATTCCTGTTGAAATCTCTCCACATATCTGAAAGGTCAGAGGTCGCAGTCAGCTGCCTGAGCCTCCGAGAGGATTCAGCATGAGGTTCTAAGTGGTTCCTATCAAGTAACGGATTCTCAGTGCAATTAAAATCTCCACACAAAAACAAATAATCATTATTATCACTACAGTCATTTACAATGTCACTTAAAGTATTCAATAATACCATTATATCAACCCCTTTAGTTGGTGCATACACATTAAGAAAAACTATATTCACATTTTCATATTTGGCTTTAACTTTTAATAAGTTACCTTCAATTATTTCCTCTGCTTCACAAGAAACAGGCAAAAAATTCCTAGAAAACACAATCCCAACACCGCCACTGCAACTGGACTTGTGGCTAAAAAAGACCTCCCCTCTGCACTCCTTCTTCCAATCACACTCATTATCAGCAGTGCTGTGTGTCTCCTGAAGTAACATTATATCAATGTTCTTTAGAGCCATAAGTCTTAAAAACTCAGCCCTTTTTTCTTCATCTCTGGCACCATTTAGATTTAATGTGCCTATTTTAAAATTAGACATTGAAATGAAGAAACAAAAGAAAAGACACAGACATGTAAAAATTTTCTCCAAATGTCCTTATCATCATCAGCAGTGAGTGCTTGGGCTCTGACTTTCAAAATCAGTTTCTTTAAGCGATATATTTCCTGATCTGTTAACACGTCATCAACAAAATGTCCAGTTTTCTTCGTTAAAACCGGAGAGGATTAAACAAACAATTTTAGATCTGGAAAATATTATTCTACTTTAATCATCCTGAGTCCTTTAGTTTTTTGCAAAAACTTCTTAATTTCAACAGGAGGATACAGATTCTGCTGATCTTGGCTCAAAGAAAAGCTACTATCAGACTCCAAGCTGCTCTCTCCTGCTTTGTTTGCTCTCTTAGCTCTGAGAGCTTTAGTGCTGCTGTTAGCAGGTTCAGAACTTTTCCTTTTCTGAGACAGTTTCAACAAATCGTCATCAAGCATGCTTTCATCTTCACAAAAGTTTTCTCAAAAAACTTCATCAGATCTTTTTTCCCCTGAATCTGCATCAAAACTATGGATAGATTGATCATGAGAGAAACTATATGGGCCACCTTCTGTCAAATTTTAATCGTATGATTGATTGATGACTGTGACTAATTGATATCAACCCCCACCCCCTGGGAACTTTGTGACCTCCTGACCTCCCTGACACCCTTCTGTCAAATTTTAATCAGTTTGATGTGAATAAATAAATATAAGTGAATAAATAAATATATTATATTCTAAACCATGTTGAATTAGATTAGGAATGTTTTAAACAGATTGTCTTCATGATACATAGTGTTGGAATTAAATGCCTTTAACTCTTGTTCCATAAGAGACAGAGAAACCAGAGAGTCTCTCGGCTGTGTGTGTGTGTGTGTGTGTGTGTGTGTCTTCAAGGGGGGAGACTTGCTCCGTGTGTGTGTGTGTGTGTCTGTGTTCAAAGTGGAGGAGGCCTTGGAGAGTCTTGCTGCGTGTGTGTGTGCGTGAAATCTCAGCAGACCATAGCCTAACCTAAAATCTGTAATAAAAGCCTTTACTAAACTTTAAACTTTACTAGGATGAATGAAAGATATATACTATACAATATTTAAAGTACCTTTAACTCTTGTTCCATAAGAGACAGAGAAACCAGAGTGTCTTGCTGCGTGTGCGTGTGTATCTGTCCTCAAGCATAAGAAACCTGTAGGATACGTCTGACAATTTATTCTGTCACTTATTCGGTGTTGGACAATAGAATAACTGCTGCATCAAAACTCTAACAGGGCATGAGAAAAACTTAGAGCATGGCAGACAGGGCTGACCTCTGACCCCACAGCCTGTGATGCCTGCCTCAGGCAATCCTTCTGAAAGGAGCGGGTAGATACCTCTGAAGGAAAACAGTTTAACTGTTTTACTGCAATATTTATGGTAGCACAAGTAGTCAGTGGTGACTATGAGTTTGTAATTTCCTTCATCCGTAGGATGAAAACAGTCGCTTAAATTTTAAACTCATAGATACTTTTCTGTAACACCTTAAATTACAGTCGCTTAAATTTTAAACTCATAGATACTTTTCTGTAACACCTNGTCGCTTAAATTTTAAACTCATAGATACTTTTCTGTAACACCTTAAATTACAGTCGCTTAAATTTTAAACTCATAGATACTTTTCTGTAACACCTGCTAGTGGGATACATTTCAGTAAAAGTTCCTCATGTGTAATTGTATTTATTAAGGATATGTGACAGGTAGTAAACAGGCCAACATGAGGCTAATCAGATTTAACTTTTAGCTTTCTGCAGTTAAAGTGAAAGACAAACTAACATCGATCCCTTTCCAGAATTTATCCTCACATCATTGTGAATGCTACTTTGCTTCAGTCTTTTCCCTCTTGTTGAATCAACACTGATCTTCTCAGTGCTTCATGGTTTCTCCAAAATAGTAAAGGTTTGTTTAAATACATTTGAAACTCAGATTTTTTTTCTGTAACACTTGCTAGTGGGATACATTTCATTAAAAGTTCCTCATTTGTAAATGTATTTCTTAAGAATATGTGACAGCGACTAAACAGGCCTCGGTGAGGCTGCTGCTCATATTTATCTTTCAGTTTTCCCCAAAGTTGAAAGTTTTTTACAGTGCACAGCCGAGCTCCAAGAGTTGGTCACAATGCGGTAAATTGTTTTGTTACCTTTAAAATTATCTACAGCTTTTGTCTCTGACTTATACAATGTTTTTTTTTTTTTGGCCCTATTGATTCTTTTACTCCATCCATTATCTTACATGCTGAAGTGTGTTCACTAACAAAATATAGTTCACCTGTAGTTGTTAAGGTTCCATTACTAAAACCTTATAATCAATCATAGGCGGATCTACCGGGGTGGCATGGGGTGGCAGTTGCCACCCCAACGGAGAGCCTTGCCACCCTGTTTGCCACCCCCGCTGGACATTACGAACACGAACATTTTTTTCCGACAACATTGAATGCAGCACAATGTAGTCCACACTCCATACCAGTTGGTGGCGGTAATGCTCACCTAACTTTCTAGCCAACTGCTAATAAATTTTAAGAAGAAGAAGGAAAACATTCTGATTGAGCTGACTGAGTGGCGGGAAGTGAGAAATGAAATGAAAAGGAGGACTGAAGACAGTAAGAGTAAAGATAAAAAAAAAAAAAGTATTAAATATCTATGTCCGTTTAGAAAAATTATTGCAGTAGTAGGTAGTGCAAGGTAGGGAGAGAGCGGTTGTCTCTTGTGCAGATGCCAAAGTTGAGTACCGTCTGGCTTTACTGCTATTTCCAACGAAGCGGCTAGCTTTACCACGGTATTCAGAACCAGTCATGGCTGCAGTATTTCTCAGAGTAGGTCCGGTAAAGACAGGCGAAAATAGATCAATAGACATACGGCAATTTTTTGTTCTAACTCCAAGTCGTTTTTGAAAAATTTATGCGGTGTTGCACTCTCAATCGGCTGTTTGTTTTTTTTTTTTTGAGACAGTAAAAAGAAATCCTAAATATATGCAGAGT
>NW_006800899.1:61841-67093 GCF_000485575.1 Poecilia formosa | reverse complement strand
AATTCTTTAGCTAAATTTCACAAATTGGCAAAATATTTCTACCATGCATGACAGTAGCTTTCTTCTGCTTTTTTCTACTTATTATGCTTTGTTCTGCCTTTTCTTGCATTTCTGCAGCGGTGATTCTGCAAATATGCATTCTCACGGCTGTTTCACTAGGAACAGCAATTTTTCTAGTTATCAGTGAGAATGCATTCAATGCATTCTCACTACTAGTGTTTCTGTTTCTCTTTATTATTTTTTGATGTTCCATACGTTTTACTGCGCTTAACTACTTCTACTATCTTTCACTAATTGTACTAATTCATATATCAAAACGTTCAGCTTCTTCAAGAGAATGGTACTATGACTTTATGCTCTTTTTTAAGCTCTGTTTCACTTTTTCAAATAATTCATGTTGCACACAAACTTCTGCTTCTTCAGCTGAAATCTGCAATTCTTTTGCTAAGTTTCAATACTTGGCAAAGGATTTCTACAATGTTTTGAATGTAGCTTTCTTATGTTTTTTTCCTACTTCTTATTCTTTGTTCTCAAGTTTCTTATATTTCTCCATCAATCATTCTGCAAATAAGCTTCTTTTTCCCTTAAATCTCTTTGTTTTGCTAAATTTCACTCCTTCATATATTTCTGGATGTGTACTAATTTCTGCTTCCGCTAATTTAAGCTTATTGCTGTTTCACTGTTCAACTGTTTCAACTATTTCTGGTTTTGCACTAATTTCCTCTTGTGCTAATTATGCTTTCTTACGCTCTGTTTCACTTTTTGACTTTTTCAAATAATTCAGGTTGCACACAAACTTCTGCTTCTTCAGCTAAATTCTGGTATACCTTTATTAAGTTTCATTACTTGACAAAGGATTTCTACAATGTATGACTGTAGCTTTCTTATGCTTTTTTCCTACTTCTTATTCTTTGTTCTCAAGTTTCTTATATTTCTCCATCAATCATTATGCAAATATGCTTCTTTGGCCCATTATGCTAAGTTTCACTTCTTCAAATATTTCTGGTTGTGTACTAATTTCTCCTTCTACTACATTTCTGTTTTTTGATTTGTTTCACTGTTCAATTGATTCAACTATTTATATTTCTTCTGCTTTCTTCTACTTCTTAAGCTTTTCTCTGCTTTTTCTTGCATTTCTGCAGCAGTCATTCTGCAAATATGCATTCTCACGGCTGTTTTTCTAGTTATTGGGGCCTGCCCATAGCATTACATGTGCCTCCCATGTAATGCATGGCAGACACCTATTGTTCTACACCCAATAGAATGTCTCTTTATTGGGGCCTGCCCATAGCAATGCATAGGGAGAGCAAGCAAGTCAGATGCACTTGTTACACCGCAGGAAATGATGGGCCGAGTCACTCCTCGTGCAGCATATTTATTCAGTTTAAACTGCGAAAAGAAAATACAGCGCTCCCAACATCCGCTGCAACAAGCTGTCCTCTCGGCAATGGCGGACTCCTTCAGCCTGCCAGAGTGTCACCTGCTGTTGCACATTGTGCTACAACAAATACACATGCTCTCTACTGACATCACTGTACATCTACATCCAACATACTTTCATTAACTCAACTGAACTCAAACAATACATAAGTTTAAAACACATTTTGCGGCCCCATTAAGCCGACCCACCGAGCCCACATAAGCGCGAGCCAAGCGTGAGCCGTTAGCCTCGCTACTTTAGCCTGGTGCTAACTCCTGCTTTATATCTAGCTCGGTAATGCAGCTATACTGAAGCGCCTTTGTTGTCATTCCGTACCCATCGGAGGCTACTGGCGTTATGAGCTATACATTCTAATACTCAGCTTACCTGCGAAAAGAAAATACAGCGGTTACAGTAGCGCTCCCAACATCCACTGCAACAAGCTGTCCTCTCGGCAATGGCGGACTCCTTCAGCCTGCCAGATCGTCACGCGCTGTTGCACATGGTGCTGAGCGCCCTCCGATGGCGAAACCCAAACATTGTTAAATCTAATAAACATTGTTAAATCTAATAAATTCTAACGCTAGGCTGTGAGTTATCATCACCAAAAACAAAATGTGGGGGGGCTAGTTTTATGACTCACTTTCATAGTGCCACACATTGCATGGCAGGCACCTATTGTTCTACACCCAATAGAATGTCTGTTTATTATAACATCTTCTTCCATTACCGTTAATGCGGCTCGTACCGCTGCGTGCCCACCCACAAAAGTGGTATCATGCTCGATCCCGGCATTGGAGCTATTACTTTTATTAAGGGTCGGAGTTACGATGGCGACGTAAAAAGCGAAAAACGAGCGAAATTTCCAACTGCTGAAACGCAGAGTCTAACTGTCGCTTTTTTAGAGTGAGGAATGAAGTGTATTTTTGACCCCAAAATGATTTTGAAATCGCTCTCATGGCAGCAAAAATTGCTCTATTGGTATGAAAGTTGGTCATGAAATTGATATGCATGCCTGCTCCCATAAAATGTTTTCAAAATTTCCCTAGGACTTACGGTTTTCGGTCCAGGTGCTTCAGAGCAAAGTGATGGGACAGGACTAACTGACGCTCCACCCAGTGTTTTACATACATTTCTGAAAAATTTCTGAGCTCAGTGCACACCGTATTTCTCTCATCACTGCAATTACTGTGAATGAGCTACAGATATGAATCGCGGTACTAAATGAGATGACAAATAGCCCTCTCATATGCTTCAAACGGTTTTTGGATCGTTACGGATCCTGAACGGGAAGGAGTTGTTCGGACAGCTTTTTTCATCAAAACTGACTGGGTGTCTCATAAAGATAGAAATCCTTCTCCGCCTTTCTGTCTCACACATACAGCAGTTGGCTGAGGATTAATCACTATAGCAACAGAATACAGAGAAAGACAGAGCTGCTGGTTTGGACTACAAAGAATCTGTAGTTCTAAACATGGTGGAATACTTTAATACAGAGGGAAGAGCAGAAGGTCAGAACTACAACATGGTGGAACACTCAGTTATTACAGAGGAGGGCTGAGCTGGCAGTTAAGAACTATATAATGGTGGAACTCTGACTTACTACAGGAGGTTGAGCAGAATGTTATAACTACAGACAGGGCAGAATGTTCTGGGCATTATATTACTGGTTTAACCCAACCACTGTTACACATTGGATTAGTGTGGCCATTTAAAATGAAGTTTACTGAAAGTTTCAAAATAAAAGCCTGCATATTGCTCTCACGTCAGTGCACCGCCATAGGTGGTGCAATAATATTAAGCTTTTTTTAATGTTTTTTTTTTCTCAGGATAGATCATTGACATTATCACAAACATTAGCATTTCATGGGTGTCTCATAAAGATAGAAATCCTTCTCCACCTTTCTGTCTCACACACACAGGGCAGTTGGCTGAGGATTAATCGCTATAGCAACAGAATACAGAGAAAGGCAGACCTGCTGGTTTGGACTTCAAACCAGAAGCAATAACTGCCATAGCTGTAGTTCTATCTATGGCCAAGACTCAGTTAAATGAGAGGCCTGAGCAGCATGTCAAAACTACAACATGGCGGAACTGTCTGTTACTATAGAGGAGGACTTGGCTGGTATTCTGAACTACTTGTGCTTTGAGCATTATATAACTGATTTAACTCAATCACTATTACACATGGAATTAGTGTGGCCATTTCAAATGAAGCTTACTGAAAATTTCAAAATAAAAGCTTCATTAATCCCTTCCGGTAAGTGCACCACTGCAGGCGGTGCAATTATATTAGCTTTAATGATCTTTTTCTCTCGAGTTAGTGCTCCACCTTATGCAGTGCAATAATATGAGCCTTTATTAGCATTTTCTTTCAAGTTATGGCATTGGCGTGCACAAGCCAGTGCAATAGCATTAGTATTTCACCTAAAATGCTAATGCAAAAAAAGGGTTTTTAGCCAATTTTTTTACTTATTAGCCATGTTTAGTATACTGAATGGAGTAAGTCAATGACAGACAACATGGTAGTGATACCCCACATTCTACTGATACCATTCATGCTATTATTAGCATTTTGGCTAATTTTACCGTATGCAACATACATAATGGTACAAGTACAGCTTAGTCCACATGCTTCTGACACTCCACAGGTTATTGACTACATTGAAGCTTTATTTAGCATTAATGCTAATTTTTAGCATCAGAACGCTGGGTACAAACCGATGGGCACACTTTGGCAGGCCCCATTTAAATTTCTTCAGGAATTTTCTTGTTATTGGGGCATGCCATTAGCAATGCATAAGGTGAGCAGTGACTGACCTGCAAAGCAGGTCAGTCACTGCCTCCATGCATTGCATGGCAGGCACCTATTGTTCTTCACCCAATAGAAGGTCTCTTTATTATTATTCCATATTTTTCTTCCGTTACCGTTAATGCGGCTCGTACCGCTGCGAGAAACCCCACAAAACGTGTGTTTTGTGGGGTTCCAATGCCGGGTTCAATCCCGGCATTGGAGCTATTATTTTTATTGGGGATCGGAGTTATGACAGCGACGTAAAAAGTGAAAAACGAGCGAAATTTCCAACTGCCGAAACGCAGAGTGTAACTGACACCAACTGCCGCTTTTTTAGAGTGAGAAAAAGAGTGGATTTTTGACCCCCAAATAATTTTGAAATCGCTCTCATGGGTGCAAAAATTGGTCTATCGGTATGAAACTCGGTCATGACATTGATACGAATGCCTGCTCCGGTAAAATGTTTTCAAAATTTTCCTAGGGCTTACGGTTTTTGGTCCAGGTGCTTCGGAGCAAAGTTTTGGGACAGGACTAACTGACGCTCCTCCCGTGTTTTACATACATTTCTGAAAAAGTTCTGAGCTCAGCGCACACCATTTTTCTCTCATAACGACAATTACTGTGAATGAGCTACAGATATGAATCGCGGTACTAAATGAGACGACAAATAGCCCTCTCATATGCTTCAAACGGTTTTTGGATCGGCCTTACGGATCCTGAACGGGAAGCAGTTGTTCGGACTGCTTTTTTCTAATTAAAACTGACTGGGTGTCTCATAAAGATAGATAAGTCTGACACACACAAGGCAGTTTCATCACCATAGCAACAGAATACAGAGATAGGGAGAACTGCTGGGGTTTGGACTACAAAGACTCTGTAGCTCTAAATATGGCAGAACACTTTAATACAGAGGAAACGACTGCTTCCCGTTCAGGATTCGTAAGGCCGATCCAAAAACCGTTTGAAGCATATGAGAGGTCTATTTGTCGTCTCATTTAGTACCGCGATTCATATCTGTAGCTCATTCACAGTAATTGC
>NW_006800899.1:40204-47470 GCF_000485575.1 Poecilia formosa | reverse complement strand
TACCATGTATTTTAAAGAAGAAAAATTAAAGTGAACACCACATACGTAGAACCCAAAAATAAATACAAAATATATACACAGTACTGCAGTAAATATTCCATAAGAATATGCACAATGTTTTCAACTATGCAACAGCAGTTCTTAATTTCCCCACCAGTCAGCACAGTGTCCAACTGACACACATTTGAAAGGTCCATGATTTTATATGTCCAGATATTTGAGGGGAAAATGTCCAAACGCAGTTTGTTGCCAACGGAGAAGAGATGAGTAATAGGTTGTGTGTCTGTATGGTGAGGTGGAGGGGGAAATAGACCAGCATGGAGTGAATGTCAGGTTTTTTCCCTATTGAAACACCAATAAATATCTGAAAATGAGAGCATGGATGGAGTTAAATTAAGAATGTGACCATTTGTTTACTGTTATTACTGTTGAAGCAGGTTTTGTACAGTCTGCACTAGATTGGCGGGGAGGGTATAAAACATTAGTTTGGTCAATGTTTGAACCTGTCACAATAAGGAATCATGTGGGGTTTAATCCAGAGTCAGAAGTTAATCTATGTTTTTTTCCACACTGGATGGTAAGAAAGATAAAGTTTTTAAAATGAGTTAGAATGCAAATAGGAGTCTGTGTAGAGACTGTCCGTCTATGTAGCCCTGTGATGGACTGGCGACCTGTCCTGTGTGACCCCACTTCTCGCCTGTTGACTGTTGTAGGTAGGCAGCAGCACTCCACACAACCATACTAGATATAAGTAGATATAAGCATGTATTTCAGCCCAGCTTCTGTCCCTGGTTCTATGAGCAAGTTGTGATGTACTGGAGCAACAGCATACTCTAGTGGGTATGACATTAGAAATAATAGATGATCGGTGGGAAAGTCGGTTCCTTTTATAACCAAAAACGTTTGGTGTGAAAGACCCAATCTATGTCATCTACGAAAAGGCAAAAATGCAAAATAACTAGCAAAAACACCCTTAGTTCCCTTCAAAAAACAATTGTCATAAAATATTAACATTGTTCTTTTTTGAATTTAGTTTTTATAATTTTGTTTGTGTCCCTTTGTTGAGATGCAAAAAAAAATCCCAAGCTGTTACTTTAAATAGATGTATGTATTGTTAAAGTGTGAGTGTTGTTCCACCCTGATTAAGTTAGAACATTTCTGCAGTATAATGTTTTACAAGACAATGCCCCTTGAACTTTTTCTGATTCTGTCAAGTAACAACCAGATCTTTAATTGATCTTATTGGGATTTTTAGGTCACAAACAGGAAAAGTGGAAGCAAAAGGACAATTTTGCTTTCAACTTTTAAATTTTCACATAAAAATCTGAAAGTTTTGGATGAATTTGTTTTAGTGCAGAAATATTACAGTATAGGCAACCAGGTTTTTTTCTACATCTAAAGGCAGTAATGCATCCTGCTCCGTGTGTGTTTCTGCAGGTATCGAGGTAGCAAAGGCAAATGGAGCTAAATATCGGCTGGGTCCAGAGCTGGAGATATGGTAGGAAGAAAAACAAACCAACATCAAGTTCTGCATTAAGTACAGTATGTTCTATATTGAATGAGAAGTCACCTAATCCACCTGCTTTTATAATGCAATTAATGCTTCACATGACCAGCATGTCACATATAGTATCAAACCATTTTTATTTGATAACAAAAAGCTAGTGTGCTGAAACAATAGATTTTTAAGCATGGTACAGGAGTTTCCCAGTTTCTTGAGCAAGCGTTTCTACTCAATGTCAAGCAGCAACGCTATCAGCAGTGATCTTTTGTGGAGTAAATGTTATGCTCTGTGAGTGGTTGTAGCATCAGTTCTATACTTTTTCACAAAACAGCAAACACAGTCCATGTTTTTATGTGTTTCAATCACAAAAAAAAACTATATGAATTTATACTGACCAATCAGAGGGCTTAGTTTCTGTTTTGATTTGGTTTTACTTCACTTTGCTAAAATCCCTTTTCTCTCTGTCTGGTGTGTATCTGACAGTGGGTATGGCTGTGCAGACCACTTCTATGAGTCAGACACGCTGCTTCATAGCTTTCAGGCCCTGAAGACTCTTCTGGAATCCCCGGTTACCCAGGACATCATCTGTGATGTGGGAATGTAAGTGTTATCTTGAAATAGAGTAGATGTAAAATCGCTTCAACTGTTGGACTCTTCCTCCCCAGAAACGATGCAGTATTGCTTCCTGAATAACATGGCTCAGAAAATAGGGTTGCAGTCCGTCAGTAGAACCAGCTTTATCTTCTTCACTCCATCTAGCTTCTTCATTCAAAACCACAGATAAATCGCTCACAACTTCCTCCCCTTCTGTGTATTCAGTCTTGGTTGTTTGCGGTTTGACTTGCCCTCATTGTGCCACAAGATGACGCCGGTGTTTGACCCAGTTGCTACAAACAAAAGGAGCAACACTCTGCAGTGCAGTCATATTTATAGTAGTCTACAAGAAATATTTATTATCAAAAGCTTTTGTGAACACAGAATGAAAGTGCAGTAATTCATTTACAGACTTATCTGTAAAACTCGGTTCTTCCTTCTTTGTTCAGCATATTTTTTAAAACTATATATATATATATATATATATATATAAATGCAGTAAGAATGAAATCAAACACCATTTTCCAGTATTCCACTGGGAAGATGGAATACTGGAAAATGTTTTTCTCCATTTCTGGAGGAAAACTTAGTGGAGACCAGAGGTCGTATTAACGGAATATTTTCCGTATTTGACCGGTTATTTTTTTTAACAAAGGGAAAATTTGAAGCCTATTTGACACACACCCTTGTCAATTCACACCCTGACTGGTTCACACGGGCAGACATTACAGACTTTATGCAAAGAGTTCATCGTAGAGGCAACTAAAATCAATCAATTAAAAAAATCCTGAACTAAATGCGTCTTTCTGACTGGGAGCTGACAACATGTCGAAGAGTTATGGACTGAACGCTTTGGAGCATTTGGTTAGGAAGCGCATTTCAAACCTTTGGTTGAAATGGCACATTTAATTCAAGTCTCCATTACAGACCAGAGAAAACTACTGTTAAGAGAATGCAATGTTAAGCCCGTTTATAATCTAAACAGAGCAGCCGGCATTTTGTCTTGAGGAAATGAATAAAGGTGCAGAAAAAGTTAATTAGACCGTAAAAAGCACAGACCACTGCAGAACTAATGCGGATGCGGCTCCACGGAAGTTATGAAGTGAAAAAAAGAGTTTAACTTTCAGGGTTATGAATATATTTTCAAGGCCCCACGTGTGACTTTCTCTTGTTTTTCTCTCAGGCCTATCATGCATCATAATGTGCGCTACAACTGCCGTGTCCTCTTTCTGAACAGGTATGTCAGAGGTTTAGTCCAACCACAACTACAGTCTAGAATGTTTGGCACCTGTTTGAGCTAGATACATTTTTTCAGTGTGTAGCAAAAAC
Source organism: Poecilia formosa (assembly GCF_000485575.1). NCBI lineage: Eukaryota > Metazoa > Chordata > Actinopteri > Cyprinodontiformes > Poeciliidae > Poecilia > Poecilia formosa. The sequence goes on along the minus strand of NW_006800899.1, from coordinate 44,043 downwards.
TATAAATCTGCATTATTTTTGCTTCCTGTAGAAAAATCCTGCTAATCAGACCTAAGATGCTGATGGCCAATTCTGGCACCTACAGAGAGATGCGTTGGTTCTCACCTTGGACTCGGTTAAGGTTAGTCTCTACTAAATTCAATTTATTCAACACAATATGTTGTTTTTTTTTTTGTGTTGATTCACAACAAATGGCCTCTCAATTCACTTCATGAAACAAAGACAGATTGATAGTCAGTTGGTCACAGTTAAGTTTAATTCAGTTGGTTCAGTTTTCTAAGGAAAGCCAACAGTATGCATTGACTTACTGAGGAAGCATGTGGCAATGGTGGAAAGGAAAACTCTCCTTTAACAGAATGAAAAACTGCTGCAGTACTTCTACAGTAACAAAGCTACTTTTGAGCGGCACATTGTCCATGTATAGCACCAACCTTTATCATTGTCAGTTCAGACTATACTGCGGTGGTCTGTTGTGTTGTCTTGATGTTCTACTTAACCAGTGTGGTTCAACCTTTTGTCCAGTAAAACAACATTTGCTTAGACTCACAAAAGTAGCATAACTTGTGTAATCAGTATGGCTTCTTTTCATAGTACCTACTGTGGGAAGTTTGATACAATGTTTTATTCTGTCATATTTTTGTTTAAATCCAGTAGCTTAAAATCTATTGACAAAAACAATATCCCCATAAAAAATTAACGTTTCTTAAGCCATTAGTGTTATTCCCTTGTGAAAATGTGAAGCTACTCTTTTCTGAAAAAAAAACAGGCTTTTAAATCTGATGTAAGGAAAAAATTGATTTTTCATTATTTCTGTGACCCAGAGAAAGAAAAAATATAGTAAAGCTTAAGGATGCTGTATTGACCAACGTTGTGTGTCTGGAGCTATCTCACCCTGTTGTTCTACTCGCACACCATGATATTAGTTTATGCATAAATCTAATCGTGTGAGCTTGTGTGTTCAGACAGGTGGAAGAGTATTTCCTGCCCAGAATGATCCAGGAAGTAACCGGCCAGGTACTGACTTGTGACTGGTGATGTAATCTACTTCATGATTTCATCCTTTCATTTCTAGAATGTTTTTGAAGAATATTGTTTTAATTTACCAGCTGGCTGGTGAGTCCTCAGAGCAGTTGTCATAACAGTGTCTGTTTGTCTTCGGTTCCTCAGGACACTGTCCCATTTGGGGATTGTGTACTGTCCACTAAGGACACCAGTATTGGCACGGAAATCTGTGCAGAGCTCTGGAATCCCAACAGGTAGAGCAGCTCAGACAGAGACACAATCACACAGGTCACTTCCTTCAATTAGATCAAATGGAGACATTTTGATTGGAAATTCAAATGTACATTAAAAGAAAAGAGGCTTTTGCTATTAACCTGACTTTCACTTTAGTAAAATAAATTTTTTTGTGATTCTGAAGAAACCGAGTGAGCAACACTTCAAGATGTTTTATTTTTTTCACTTTTCTTGATTCTGTTAGCATGTTAGAACATGCTAACAGTATATCCAGCTCTGATATACAGTTATTGTTTCCTCAGCCCTCATATTCAGATGGGGCTGGATGGTGTTGAAATCTTCACCAACTCTTCTGCCAGCCACCATGAGCTCCGTAAAGCCGACCAAAGAGTCAACCTCATCAAGACAGCCACCACCAAGGTAGTCACTCCCCAGCAGACCTGGAACAGCAACTTGCCTGTTGACATAGAAAAGATTGAATGTAGTAATACATTTCATCTCACTGACCTAAAAACATAGACATTAGACCAGTGGTTCTTAACCTTTTTTGAGGTACCGAACCCACCAGTTTCATATGCACATTCACTGAACCCTTCTGTAGTGATAAATAAAATATGATTCCCCCCCTCAAATTCAAGACATAGGGTCTTCTTAAAAGGTAGTCTCTGAGAACAGTTCTTCAAAATATAGTCAGTGTTTTCAGCAAAGTTGAGCTGACTGTCCAGGAACGACCCAAATTTGCCACAGTTTCAACAGGTTGGCCATCGAGAGAAACTGGAACCACTTTAAGGTCTTGCTTAGATCATTTAATTAGCTCTACATTCTTAAGAGAATGAAAAATTTATAATAAATAATAAAGACTTTCCGGTATTCTGATTTAGTAATGTAATTTTATTAGTTGTGTTACCACCCCTACGCCACTAGAGGCAGTATCAACCCCGAAAAGATGCGACTAAGGAGCAGATTTAGAAGTACACCGAAAGCTACAGAATTTGGTAAAAAATGTGAGTTTAAAGACACAAGTTCAAATTCATGCTGAGAGTGAAACTCCTTCAATCAGTGCTCCTCTGCAGCTCTGATTGGCTCAGCAATGTAACGTGATCCTCTGCAGCAAGTGATGGCAAAGCGGGGCGCGTCACGACTTGACACAAGGGGGTATATGCCAGGGACTTCCGTTTTAGCACTGCCACATTTTTTTTTCCACATAGCCTGCTTCCGGTGCACAGGCAGCAGTATGTTAACAGTGGCTCCTCAGCCGCTTTAGGACTATTAATGATGCTTATAAAATTATTCAGACGTCCTGAAACGCTCCAACAACAACAAAGGATTTAAACTGGATGTGTCAAAACTTCACAATAACTTCAAAGGTAAGTTAATAAATCGTTTGTATTCACCATAATGCCTCATGTCTGACGTAGCTAACAGGGACAAGCTTACAAAGGTGCTATGTAAACGTTCAGTGGTTTAATTATCTGTGCAGTGCCCAATCTACATATCTATGCTTTATAGATAGATATAGATATATATCTATATAAACATATATAGATCTGTCTATATTGTGTCCAAGCTATCAGTCGAAGCTGAAGTTAGCTTCTGAATGTAGCATCTAATTCGGAAAATAGCTAAAGGGCGATTACACTTAATTTTTCACTATCTTGAGCTTTCTTAATATGTTGTACTTTAAAAACTATAACACCTAGTCATTTCAAACCTAACTAGATTATTCTGTACTAACAACAGAACAAATAAAACATTTGTGAAACCTTCTAATTGATTTGTGAAATTTGTAAAATATCAATAATGGATTCCAGAACGCATTAGATCTGAATTATTAAAGTGGCATTGTTATTTTAACTTCCCGTTTTCTTTCTTTTTTTTTATCTTTATTATAGTTGGAGTTGGACAGGAGTTCTGTTTGATGGCTTCCTGGAGGGAGAGATTGGCAGCTAATGTTGCCAACAACTTTTCTCCTGCTATTAACGTTTTTTGTTTTTCTTTATATAGAAAGTATTTCTATCAGTTGCTTTTTCCATTTTGTTTACAGTATTTGCTCTATTTTTTATTTTTACCTTAATCCTTACCTGGTCAGTTGAGGTGGAAATGTACATCCTGTTGATTACTGACAAATGTCAGAACCACATGGACTGAGCTAGTTACGTCAGATCAATCTGAATCTTTATTTCTCATTAAAACGACTTCTTGTAATTTTAAGACATTGTCATAAAATTGCATCTTTATTCTGCTGTAACGATGACTGCATTTTGCAATTAAAAAATCTTGTATCCTGACCGTTATGCTCCCTCATACAACTCACAGAACAGATGATTGAAATAAAGGCACTTTTTGAAAGTATGTTATGTGATTTTATTATAGAAATTGAGGATGGGAGGAATCGATTAAAATCAAATTTGGTATGAAAAAAATCTTGTAAGTCATATTGTCCAGCTTTATTCAGTATATTAAATTATATGACTAACTACATATTGCTTAATATTCACATTTCTTTGCTGGTTTTACCCAAATGTGTTGAATTTTAACATCTCATTTGAATTCCTGATCTACATGCAAATACTTGATATAACATAAAAACTGAGAAATGGGGG
>NW_006800899.1:30652-39226 GCF_000485575.1 Poecilia formosa | reverse complement strand
GCTCTTTTTGAGAGTTTTGCTTGAAAATAAATTGACAATATCTCAGGAAATTAAACGTTTAAGTGAAATAGTTCTGGTATCACAAAGACACTGCAAAACATGTTTCAGAGGTGTAACAACACTGAAGTCACTGAGTAAGAGTGAACTAAAATACTACTTAGAAATGCATGTTAAAATCTGAATACTCTTGAAAGTGTGCAGCTGAAATTAATTTAAACTACTAGCAGGCAAAGCACAGTGTTCACCTGATATCTTTACCAACAGTAATACAAAAAATGATGCATAGAGGCATTAGTTTATAAAAGTCGAGGCAAACCTAAATTTACCATTTTAAAAACAAAAAGCAGCGGGAGGATGTAACTTCATAACCTCATTTTCTAAGCAGAATCTCAGAGGGGAAAAAAGAGAAATTACGTTGGGTAAAGCAAGAACAGATTATAGAAGCCAAGTGGAAAAATTCACTCTAATGTGGATTATAATTATGAAACAACAAAGGTAGATGTCATATTTTCGGTATTCGGGAAATACGTGATTTGTACCATTTGTTCTGTGGGTTATTCATGTGGATCGGTGAAAGTTAAACGGCTGTAAAGCGAAGGTTTTGGACCTTAATCTGACCGACTACCTGTGTGGTTTGGATCGGGCTGAAAGCGTTGCTGCTCTCGGCTGTTCTTAAATTACCTGCTCAGTATCGGAGGGGCTCGTCGCTCCGACTGCATGTTAAATGTATTTTATATAATTGTCATATAAACAAAAGCTAAGGAGCTGCCTAAGAATAATTTCATACTCCGTATAACATAAACGCACATCAACACACATATTGACTTACCTTGTGCCGAATCGCTGCCTCTGTTCTCAGCCTGTTTCCGTAGCAGTGGATTTCCTCCGGCATTATTTTCTTCCAACAAATTGTTCCACTAAACGAAACAAGTACAACTCCCTTTTAACCCCCGTCTTCCCATTTCTGACGCTGGATTTTCAATATCCTCAAGCTTTGATATAGCAGGCAGCTACAAACCGCGTGTTAGCTGTAGTGGCTAAGTTTTGGCTACAGTCCGCTGTCGCCTTGATATCAGCAGGAAAATTAAAAAACTAAGCACCAGATGGTACTGGCTAATTACTGGACACAACGGCACACAACAAAACTCGATTGTTGTACCAGCAGCTCGCAGATATTTTAAGTTTTGCGTCTTTTTCATGGTACAGATCTTTCAGCTTTGGCCAAAAACAATAGGAGCAAGCAGGACCCGGAACCAACCTATGTGGAATAAATTCAAATGGAAATACGTCACCACCTCCGCCGAACCCCTGAGACCGACTCATCGAACCCCTGGGGTTCGATCGAACCCAGGTTAAGAACCACTGCATTAGAGTTATGTTCTAAGAAACTTTGTGTGCACTGCTTGACCACTGTAAAGAGAGGAAAAATTCTTGAACTTTAAAAACCTTTTGACTCGTTAAATCCTCTCTTATGCCCGGGTTCAGAAAAATGCTGTGCGCAAAGACTGAGATCACACAGAGATAACAGCGTCACAATAATCAGCATTTATTCAAGACAGATGCATACTATGACCAGACAAACACATCACATAACATCAGAAACCTCAGAGCACAAACAACACATGAATTTACCTGAGGGAGAAAAAGACAAAAGATGGAAACGACAAACAAAAAGCAAAGACGTCTTTGGAGAAGTTGCAAGCGCAAAATCTGATCTGTTACTTCTGTGTAGAAAGTTTTATATGTAAAAGGCGTATTCTTATCTTTAATTTATTCAAATAAGGCGTATCTTTGCTCATCCAACCAGGAGCTGTCTCTGACCCTCTATCTGAAGCCAGAAACCCCTGCCGTGTTTACGGCCTTTCACAGATGAGTGTGAAAAGCTACAACTTCCACTGTATTGTTTTCCCACACAGACAAAAGGCAGTTCAAACGATCCTAGCAAACCATCTGCTGTAACTACAAGTAAAATAAAGGTCAACCGGCCAGAATCCATTACTAATTTCAAAACCACAATTAGGCCATTTGAATCAAGACATGTTAAGTTTTAAAACTAGATTATTTTAAATTTATTTTCTCAACAGTTCCCTCTTTTAATCTCTTAGTAGAGATTACACTCTAAAATATAAGTTTAAAATATACTATGCGATAGTATAAGCCTAAATTCAGAAACACCATATTATAGCTGATAAATTAAGCCCCTCTTTTTGCATGCAACCTTCTACATAACATTTGTTGTTAAAATATTGGCATATTCATTGCAAATAAAATCAGACAGCAAAATCATATAAAGGATTCAAATCCTAAAATAAATGTTCAAAATGATCTAGCCCATAGTCATATCTTACCAAAACGATGATGCATAAATTTATCAATGCTAAACTTCAGTTTACCTTACCACAAATCTTAATGTAATTATATTTTAGAAAAGTCAATCATATTCCTGATGTAAAAAGATGATACACAAATATTTGTCCAAAATTATCCATGAAATAAATGAGCAAGTTAGATACAAAATACTGCATATATAAGACTTACAAGCTATTAATAAACCTCCAGTTGAATAGTTTTTGTACAATTTTTTTTTTTCACATAAGTTCATTTTGTGTCCGTGTTTCTTGATGCTCCTTGAAGTAAGATGAGTTTGTTGGCACGTCGTAGATGAAAGATGAAAACTTGTTAATAGGAAAATCAAAGATGATCCTCTCGTCTCCAGCAGCTCATTTTCCTTATAGTTTTGAACTCAGAGTCGTCAGCTCAGTAACGGATGCTCACCTATTTAGGGATTATTGTGCCCAGAATTTGGTGAGTTTAACAAAGAGGTCGTTCCCTCTTTTCCAATTTGATGACATCAAAAGCAGAGTAGAATGAATGAAATCCTGATGAACATCTAGGTGTGAGGTCATCCTCCGGTCAGGGCTGAGGATCCTCAGTCACACCAGGTTGTGGTCCTTTGTTATCCAATGAGGTCATCAGCTGGTCGGCGTACTGGAACAGAGTCTGCCACCCTAACTAGACCTCCTCAATGTTTTTTAAAATAAAATAAGTAATTCCTTCCAATTTGAATTAATGTTTTATTTATGCTGATTTATTGATTGATACTCTAATTATTCTTTATTGTTTCAAGTCATATCCTCCTGACTACCAGTAGTTCATTTTTGTCCTCTGTAGAGGACATTTCTAAACTTGAATATCTCCCACCCTCTGCATTCTACTGAATTAATTCCTTTTGGTATCTGGAGAGGACATTTAGGGCTTTTCAATGATACCACATATGAAGGGGTGGGATTGTTGTTCGTATCTTTTTCTAATACATAAAAATTGTGTTCATCAGTAATAACACATTTTATGGGAAGAGACAAAGTAAGTGCATAAAACCTTTTATTACCTTACAAAGAATGTGTGATTTTAAAACAATGGTGATTGGACAATATTTTTTTTCCTGGTAGTCAGGAGGATAAATTGTTCTTGTTATCAAATCTTATTTTAATAGTTACTTTATTGTATTATCAGGAAGGAAGAGATTTTGTGATAGCTTTTAGTTTTATTTATTTCTCTTTAAAACTTTATTTCAAATGATCATTTATTTCCTTATGTTAAGTCTCTTCCAGTAATTTTCCTTTTGCATTATAAATCAGTAAACTTCGAATTTTAAGAAGCTTCTCCTTTAGAGCTGTATTTTGTCAATATTTTGACCCTCTTTTTATATAAGGCCTACATGAGAAATAAATGTTTTCCCATTGTGTTGAACCCAAACCTTAACCATATTTTAGAAGCAGTTCCATAATTGCTAATTTGTAAATCTCCAATTTAGACCAATTTAATTTCAATCATCATATTTTCTATTTTAAAACCTTAAAAAATGATCAGCCTGTTTTACATGAGTAAAGTTAACCGTGTCACTAAATATCAAAAATGACTTACTTTATTCCAATCATAGTTTTAAATCCCAAAATTTCACCCATTTTACATTTGATCCATTTATTCTTTTGAAAACCTATTTATAAAATATTTAATTGGATACTTAATTACCCTTTTTATATTGTTTATCAATTATCAATGCATTTTCAGTTTTAGGGAGAAATTCGATACAACTAAGTTTATTAAATGATGTAAATATTTAGCTTAGACCTTCCTGGATGTCCTAGTTAAACAACTTATTTTAAATCATATGAAAAGAGATGCAACAATCCAACGATCACCTTCCCTGTTTTAAGAAACACTGTTTTATGTAAATTATTTGATAGGTAATATTAAGTTTAGTGTATTCAATTTATACATTTTAGTTATTCCATATCAAAATAGTTAGCTCATATTTAATGAATTTTGATTTAACTTCAATAACCTCTTTTGCCAAGAAGTAAAGAGAGATCCAAACTAAAAATGTGCTTATTAGATCAATTCCATTCATTTCCCCCTGTTTCTATAACAGAACAAATGTTCTGTCATAGAATACAATAAAAATCCCATACAACTCATTGAGATGAAACCTGCTGACACTGCTAACTTTAGCATCATGTAACACAGTTGGATGTAATTCAAACATGGTGTCCCAGATGCTGTTACAATCTGCACACCTCAATCAAAGAATTTAATGTTTGATTAAATTTATGAAATCAACACAGAACTTGGTGTCATTAGCTCAGTAAGCTCTATAGACACTCATCAATCCACTTTAGCACCCTAATTTTAAATTCCATGTAAATTTAAATTTAGTTTTCACTGAATGGTAGCCCCTGTAATATGAGCCAAATAAAATTTAAATCATCGTCTTTATAGTTGAAGCGTAGCCCACAATGCAATTCAGCTATGATTAAGAAAAACTTATGTAATTGTAATAGTTAGTCCCCTGCCCATTGTTTTCAGGCAGGAAGGGAAAAACACATCAGCACTTTGTAAGACAAACGGAGTGAATCATGGAGGAAGTTAATGCATTTCCGAGAAATGCAGAATCGTAACAATTGGTTCACACCAACCCTCGAACTGCATTGTAAAACCTCTGACACCAGGAGATGGGGTGTCCTCAACACATTAGCATTTCACTGCAGGGGTTCAGGACGTGAAGGCAACAGGGCGCATCTGTGCTACAACTAAATTAAGGAGAAAAAACTGGCATCACACACTAAAAAAAATTTAAAAGGAACTTATTCACCACTACCAAGTTTTGTTGGCATCCATTTCGTCTCCAACCTGCAGACTGAAAGAAACCCCAGGAGTGGACTTTGGCGCTCAGGTCACATGATCAGAGGTGAGAATCCAGGATCAAACATGAGAACACACAACAGGACCACTGCTGAGCGACTTGCCATGCCCCAATTCTTTACCTGCTGAATCAGAAGGTGTCCAGAGTAGCAGTCATTCCCGCAGTTCTGAAGCATCTGGATACAGTCCCTCTTTGATGAACTTTGGTCAGCCTTTCGTAGTCGACAAAGCAGGACGTAGAAACACAGCAGATCAGTCATCCTCTGAAACCCCCGTCTGGGTTAAGCTTTGATCTTTGTGGTCCCGACTCCCTGCTGATTCCAGGCCGTAGAGGACTCTCACAGATAACGCCTGAGTCCCTTTTGTTTTCAGCCAGGTGTGAAAAGCAACACTCAACGCAGACATCTGTTGCCAGGTCCTGTGAGCAGCACTTTGCCCTCACGTGACAACAGGAGAACAGTTCATCTTCACTGACCTTAGTAATCGTTCAATACCTTTTGGCTTTTATACAGCAGTCCAGCAGAAGATGGGCACAGTTCAGCATCGTCATGTCTTTGTTCAGCAGCAACAACAGCGGCCTGATGTGGTAATCAAGAAGATCCCTTCTAATCACACCGTCCCATGATCTCTGAGCTAGAAAGACCCTGCCCCCAAGATTGCCATCAAGTCAGAAGGAAGGAGAACTGCCAGAGAAAAATAATACAAAGTAATTAAAAGATCAAAACTTATGTATGCCACATTTTGCTACTTTCACTATTATAAATAAAATTAAATTTTATCTTGTGATGCATCCTCCCGTGTGGCTCTAGATTTGTTGTTGATGTTATAGCACAAACGGCCAACTGCCCCAAATCCTGAACTGCAAAAAGAATAAACATAGAAATGTGCTAAAACATTCCACCATCAGATGTGTCAGAATTAAGAAAATAAAGACACTTACTGTTCACGTCAATACCTCGATGACATTCACTCTGTTTGTGCCAAATATCAACTACAAATTTTAAAATCACAACCTCACAAACTCATTAAAGAATTAGAACAAACTCTAGAATGTCCTACTACTAACACTCATAAAAGTTGTGATTGAATTGCACTTTGTCAAATAATTATGAATTTCATATTGTCCTACTAAATACCAAACATCCTTATTGTTCCTTGCTTCAAGACAAAGTCCTATTGCAAAATTTCAGAAGCTATTCACATTATATTTGAATTTCATAGGAGTTTTAACCAAAATTTTCCTCAAAATTCACAATTTACACCCAACTGTATATATTCAAAATCAGCAGTGATGCAGAAATCTATCAACAATTTTAAATGAAATAAAAATGACAAAGATGTTGTTTAAAGCTGTTCCATTTTAGATGATCAAATCTACTTTAGTAGAAGCTTCTATATCACATACACCATATTTTAGTCAAGCAGGAAGGCAATATGACTCTACATTAAAGAAATCCATAATTCACTATTGTTGAATGAAAAAGTCAAAATTATTAATTAACTAATTTACAATTAACCGTATCCAAAAATTTACCAGGAATTAGGGTCTATTTTTCCTTCTCCCCCTGTTGATATAATAAAATTATCATTTTGAAAACAATTTGGAATCTATGTTACTGTTATAATTTGCTGAAAAACTAAAATATTGTAACATGTTCCACCATTTCTCCAAATCTTCCATCTAGTATTCAAACTAGACTGAGATGATGTAAATTTCAAAGTTATATCAGTAATCTCTTATCTTTATAATATCCCCCTGTGTTTTTCTTATTTACAATTTAGAGGTGGAAAACCAAAATAGGAGACTTTCCCCATTGTGCTAAAATGTCAACATGTCCAATCAGTTACCCATATGACATATAAACCAATTTAAGGCAGTTAGTAAGTGTTAGTAAAAAAAGAAAATAAAAAAGAAAATACCAAAGTGGACGAGACAGTTTCCTATCACTAATTCCATCTGCTTAAGCCAAGGCTGAATTCTTGCTTCGTATTAATTCTACTGTAAAAGCAGATGATTCAGCTTTACCCACATTGTGATACCAAAATATGTAATCATCACCTTTAAAATTGTCTGTAAAGCAGTAGTAAAAGTAAATTTATGAAACAAAACCTTTACTGTCCCTAAATAGTTTAAAATAAGAAAAATATCACACAGCTACTCACTAAGGTGACGTCAAATTTACATAGCGCTTCCTAAAAACACATCAAAGGCCATCTGCATACACATTCACTCTCATTCACACTCAAGCAGACTCATCAACACCCCATTGTAAGAAAGATACAGGATGTTACCCCAGACCAAGCTGACCAAACAAAGTGAGGTGTGATCTGCCCCCAACACTCTCGTGAGAGCAGGAACACGACCCCATTCTCAGTATTTGAAGGCATCTTTACATTAGTTGACCTATAATGTAACAAATATACTTTCCAATTCTCCTCGATGACATTGGGCAAACACAGTAAGTAGTGTAATTCACCTACAGCAACTGAAAAGATCCCCATGTTCACCTGTAATTTGTTTGTCACACTCCAATGTGTAAAATAAAAATATTTGTGAACCATAAAGTTAGAACTTCCCAATTTGTACTGATTCCATGTACCACATATCTCCCCAGATGACAAACCAAAATTTGTCCTGTTGAAAGTCTTGAACACAATTATTATAACACCATGGTTGAAAGAAACATAATTATCCAGTAGTTCAAATGTTGTTCAGTTTTGAGTGAACCTATTTCAAAAACTCCATTTTATACATACAACCTTATTTCATGATAGCCCACTGTTATTAAATGGCTACCCAGTAACTAGACCCCCTGTAGGAAAACCCCAAAAACATTCATGTGGTCTTGTAATATGCAAAATGGGCTGCACACGAAGCTCGTCCTACAAGAAACAGTCATTCATTAGTGTTTCAACATATCCTACATTAACAGTGCATAAAACACTGTCAAGCAGAAAAAACATCCATATGTTCTCGTTTTTGTTCCCTTGTTCCAATCAGTGAGGATGTTCCATCCTGTGTCAGGAAACCTAGAAATTGAAGTGATTGTAAATGTTACAATATTATAAAAAAGCAATGACAACATTCCAGTGCTCCAGCTTGGAACTGATGCCACACATTTCTCCCGCTGAGAAAGTAGAAACATCTGTAAATCTGTTATTATGTACTTTTCATTTCAACATAAAACACAGTTCTAAAAGAAATTCACATCAAAATCCAAAAATCTTGAAAGAGTGAGCTGGAAATGTCAGTGTTAACAGAACTGAAGCACTCCCAAAATGCAAATGGAGTGGTCAATCAGCTCCCCTGCTCTGTGAAACAAAACTTGTAACCTGTAACCAAAATGGAGAAGAAATCTCTGTCCCACAGAA